>NW_010555389.1:0-18867 GCF_000687285.1 Phaethon lepturus | reverse complement strand
AGCGGGTCCATCATTTCCAATCAGCGTGGCCAGGGCTGCCAAGCTCCCCTTGGCTCCGGCGCTTCTCCTGGGCATGCGGGGGGCCCCCTCCCCAGCCCCCGAGTAGACCTTCCCTCCCACCAGCCAGGCTGTCAGCGTTTTGCTGGCAGCCAGGGGAGATCCCCGGCGATGGAGCGGACGCGTGCCAGCAGCCCACTTCGGGCGAGGGGGGGGGAGATGCTCTTTCCCCTCCCTTCAATGCCAGTAGCCACCAAATAGCTCCTGCGTGGGGAAAAGGCAGGAGGTGAAGGCACCCCCCCGGTGGTGCGGAGGGCCTGAGCGCCACAGCCACTGGGAGGTCACGGGAAGTTTGCTGAAATAGTGATGTTTTCCCAAAATATTTTGCAAACCAAATCTGTTTAGCTGGAAGGTCTCCAACTGGCTCTATCGAAAAGGAAATTTTATAGGGAGAAAATATCTTTTTACTGAAAGTACAATATGTTTCCTTGATTCACAGTTATTGCTGAGCACATAATAATTTTATAGAATGCCACGAGTAACCTCAGCAGTTTTTCTTTTGAAGGGGTACAGTGTCATTAGCAGCAGACTCACGCCGCTCTCTATTTATGTTGTCATAAACCAGCTTGCATCTGAAGAGATGAGCACACGGGCATGTGAACTGGATTAGCATACGTAAAACAATTCTTCTTTCATTCAGTCTAGTAGAGGTTCACTCTGGGGAAAATCCCTCCTTTTTCACACCCCCTACTAACAAATATATATCAACCTCCTGTTTAAGGGTGTCTGAATCCATCCTGTAGCTCTGCAGGCACAGGTGCTCCCATTTTTGTCCACATTTACTTGCGTTGACCAAACTGGAGCATGTCTTAGGAAGTTTGCTCTAAAGCATAGGCTAAAAGGGAGCAGCAGAAATGTGACTCTTGCCAGCTGCAGAAACACAAAAGTAAGTTGTGTAGCGTTTCTGGCCAAGTGACACTTCTCATTTCACTGTGAAACTAACACCCTCCGTATTTGTACCTTGGAGAAAGTTTGTGAGGTGATAGTGTACACAGAGTATATTGTATAGACCAGAAAACATCGGTCTGATAGAGATATACGCAAGATGTACATAATATAACTAAATAACCCGCAGCTTCATAGCATCAGTTTTTTCTTGGCTCCAGCTCTCAACATTGTTTTTTACTCAGTCATTTCATCCCATGTGGAAGTAGGCTCCTTACAGCAAGAGGCATGTCTTCCATTTGATTTGTAAAGTTTGTAACGCCATTTGGGTCCTCTCCAAATACTAATTTTGACAGGGATAAAATTTTCTTACCGTGACACGTTATCTCTGCCAAGACTTTGCTTATCTGCAGGGCTGGTTGTGCCGTGACACATAAGAGGGGTGGTGATACCCAGCAGCAGCCCAGGAACAGGAGCGGTCCTGAGGAATTCCCTCTGTCTGGTGTTAGAAATCTTCTCTCTTCCCTCCTTGCCTGCCAGGGACGGGTCACCAGTTTTGCCATTTTCAGATACCGTAGGTGGGATACTGTATTAATAGCAGTATAGAAAGTTTTAGAAAAATCTCCTCTGAGGTCCAGATGAAATAATGATTACCCAGTGTTTAAGAAAAATTAATTCAAGTGGCAGTAGGTGCAAAGGGGGACTGTTAATATGACAAGAGGAATAAAGACCTTACTTTAAAGAGACATTAGCGTAGACGGGTTTATCCCGCGTGCCGAAACAGAGGCTGAGCAGGAAGGTGATTACAGTCCATAAACACAGCAGAGAGGTTCAGCATCGGGGAAGGAGGAGAACCATTTGCGCCGAAGGACAGTGTTGGCACGAGAACGAGTCGTTATTCTGCAAACTGACCATCAATGAATTTAGGCTGGGAATTAGAAGATGGTTCCTAGCTACCAGCGCAGCCCCGGCAGCCTTCCAGGGAGCTATTAGTGACAGAAAGACGTAGTTTAAGATGGATCTTGCTGTGTTATGCAAGTGCAGAACACGAGATGTGGCTGGGCTGCAGGGCCCAGGAGATGCTCTCCGGGCCCGTGTGTTCTTCCATTCGATCCATTCTCTGCACCTGTCGCTTCACTGAGGTGCCACAGGGGACGCTTCATTCTCCGGGACAGGCAGGAGGAGGCTCAGGGATCTTCTCAACTCTTTGCTCTGTAGGATCTCAGTGACAAGATAAAACCCTTCCCTGCAAGCTCCCAGTGTGCTCCTCACTCCCCCTTGGACCACCAAGGTCTTCAGCAGTTCTCTGAACAAATCCCATCCGGGGTGCAGGCTCAGCCAGCTCTCCGGCACCGGCACTGGAGACCCCGAGCTTCGCCTGCTAAGGGGAAGGCTTTTCCCCCCGAGGGCGGCAGGAATCCCTCCTGCCACCCGCTCCGTGCACCGCCAGGATTCGTCCCCTTCAGCCACAGATTTGTGCCTCCTCCGACTGCTCCCACTCGGGGCAGAGCGAGGTGAGAAAGCCAGTTCCTCAACACCTGCCCGCGTTGCAGGCAGCACGCCCGGCTCCAGGGCATAAGCCTTGCTCAAGAGCCTCCCCTGCCTCCTCACATTCAGCTCTAGAAAAAAAAAAAGGGCTTGAAATCGTTTAGCTTTTTCATCAACTTAAGGCACTAATGGAAAGAGTTATGTAATGGTGTTTAATCCAGAAGATTTCCAAGTGTCGATATATTTAAAAGATACCAATCTTCATATTCCTGTTGCCTGGCACTTCCTGGGATTAAAAAAGCAGTAGATAAGGCAACAAATATGTTCGCAGTCCCCAAGCAACCTCTCCACTTACACAAATTTTCCTTCTGGGTTTTTTTTTTCCTTTGTTTTCCCTTTTGTCCTCAGTATGGAGCATCCTAAAGGATGACTTTAACCAAAGAAAAGGAAATCTTGGTTTTAAAGCAGAAATCAAGGTCTTTATAGATCTGTATTTTGTTCTAAGGATTGACAAAATCATTCTGCATATCTTTTAGCAAGTTATTTAGAGCCTGATTTTATACAAAGTATTTAGGAAAACAGCATACCAGAAAGGTGCCTTAGCAAGATTTTTGACAGTGCCCAAGCAGCTAAGCCCCAGAGGAATCAGTGACAGCTACGGAGATGCCTTTGGAAATCTCTCTAGCTGTCTAGATGAATCTTTAGGCACTTATAAAACTTGGCAGCTTGTGCCCAGACACAGTTTTATTTTTCATTAATCAGTCTATGTCTTTTACCACATGAGAACATCGAGCTGATGGATCCTGCTAAGAGAAACAGAGCTTGCAGGTAGGGACAAGCATCTCTGGTTCAGTTTTTAACTTGCACAGCGATCCCCTCTGGTTTGTTTTGTTTTGTCATCTTCGACTCAGTATGCCAAAGTCCCTTCTCCGTTATGTCGTTGCAAAAGCGGAGCCGCTCTCTGAGCCAAGGCAGAGATCCTGTGCCCGCACTGATGCTACCAGCCTAGTGTTAGTGCTCTCGGCAGTCACGGTGGTCGCCGGAAAACAGTGAATTACTCAGGCTCGATTCTTGCTCCTTTAGCTCTCCCCTGGTACAGCAGTGCTGGAGTCACCCCTCTGAGGGGGAGCTTCTGTCTGCTCTTCTTTCCTCCTCATTTCTGGGGCAACTGGGAAGGGTCAGCATCTTTCAGGATGGCAGTTTAAATGCTCGGTACCTCAGGGAACAGTTCTATCTGTGGTTGAGATTAGCTGGGTCACTGGGCTCCCTTACTTTTCCATGGAAACACCTTATTCTGTCTCACCACTTCCCTTGCCCGGCACTATATCTCACCCATGGCATTGGTGTGCTGGAGATGTCTAAAGCAAATACCCCTGCCTGCCCCAGAGGCAGGTGCTTCCACCGTCCTGAACTCTGGATGGCAATGCATGGCCATGTCTTTGATAGCATTTCAGCATTTGAGGCAGCTACTCTTTGGTTTTTAGGTTATTCCTCACTGGCCTTTGAAGCATATTCTTGGCCTTTGAATGGCCCAATTGTGAGGAAGATTAAAAGCACTGATTGCAAAACTCTAGTAAATAAAATCTCTCTCAGTTCTTTACTGACAAACCCAGTTTCTTTCCATAGCATTCTCCTCTTTAATCCTCTCTTGGCAGAACACGACATGTTTTGATATCAGAGCTCAAATTACCTTCCACGGTAAATAAAACAAACAAAAAATAAATAAGAGCTCCTTACCCTAAAAACAAATACCCACTGAAACCAGCTTATTATTCAGCTGATGCTGCCCATGTGCCAGAAGATACCACTTTGATTTTGTAACTGAATGTATTCTTTTCCCTCAAGTACTGAACTGAGCCTCTCCAAACTTGAAATGCTGAGGGCTTAGAGCAGAGTGACCACAGGCACCCTTTACTGTTTGCCATCCAGAAAACAAAGAAGAAGGAAACAAGGAGACTAGCACACAAGTTAGTGTTCAAATGTTTGTTTCTGAGACAAAAACCCCACCTCAGTGTACAAAGCCCGCGTGGTCTGGGCTGGTGCCGATGGCTAGATTTCGATGGAGTCAACCATCAGTCAAGCCCTCCAGCTCTGCAGGAGGCTGCAGCAGCTACCGGTGCTCGCAGCAGCCAAGGGGCTTCGCATTCAGGAGGACTGGCCCAGGCTCCGCTTTTTTCATCTACGGGGCGGGGGGCTCCTTTCGAAGCGTCAAGTGCAGACATGCCCTCGCATCTTCTGCTGCCATGCCTTTAATAAGTTGTTGCGTCAAGCAGATCTTCCCTAATGATCCCACGTGGTTAGAGGGTTCACAGGGCTCTTTTTACATGACTGAGTACACAGTACACCCTTAGCAAACTTATAAATAAGTTTTCCCTGTGTGTTCAGTGTATTATGACTCCTATAAATGGAGATCGTTCACATACAAAGAACAATGGGCTTGGATGTGCTCAGTAAAACAATCAATTATGTGGAGAAGTGCACATTATACAGTCAAACAGACGATCGTCTCCGTCTGACCATCTTCGTTCTATTTATACAACTCTTCTCTTAAAAGCATTGAAAAGCAAAAGCATAGGAAATAGATCCATTAAAAATTGTGGGTTTACTGTCAGGGTCGGCTTGATTTCCAACAGTAAATGCCTAGGTCTGTTTCAGAGGCTTCCTTAATTTATCAACACCGGCGGTTCTGAGAGCTTCCAGGTTTTGGTGCTCAACTCCAGGTACTTTCAAGGAGCCTGGATTTCTGCAAAAGAAATGCTTCAAATGTCTTTGATTAGGTATCCAAAAATGGAGCAATTAGGCACACTTTATAATATAAACCGTTGTAGTTTGCATCCTCTGTGTTTTTAAATAACTGCAATTATCAGAGCTTTTGGATTTGACTTGGCCAGTTTGGGTTTCCAGTTTAGGTTTAGATGAAATTCAGGTGATCATTGCCAACAAAAACCAATGAAACCAAAAATCCTTTGCATAGCAACAAGTTATATATTCACTGCTTTATTCATCGATAAGTTTTCAGTATTCAGAGTAGTTGCCGAACCTACTATGTCCTTTGGACTCTAGGAAAGACAACATTTTGTCAGAAGCGATGCTTTGTTTTATTAGTCTAATGATGATTTACAGCTAGCTGAGCAAGTGTAGCAGTTATGATGATGTCAATTCTCATTGCATAAGGTTACTGAAATATATTTAATTTTAAAAATCCCAAGTCCAAATGATGATCCTCATTCTTCAGTAAAGCATGTGAATAACTGCTCAAAAGAATAGTCTCTTTGATATCCTTGAGACCTATATATGAGCAATTTTACATGCAAAACCATTTGCAAATTCAAACTCAGTATTAATTAGTTCATGGGGGAAAGTATCCACCAGAAAACAGTTCTGCTCTGCCATACATTATGAAAGTGAACACTTGTGTTAACTTGAAAAGGAACCACACAAAAAGGAGGGAGACGTTTCAAGTGAGTGTAAACTAAGATTTGCCAACGCTCACCTAGATACAAACGGATCGCCAGCGTGTTGTCATTTTCACCCCTCCTCTGCAAATACTGTTCTGAAAAGCTCTTTCAGCTTCCTTCAGCTTTTAAGCACAGAGCTGGGAGAAGGGAGAAGGGCTTGCCCCTGGGATCAAGGGCAGCTAAAACCGACCTGCCGGGGCGTAGGGAAAAACCAGGCGGAGCGGGGCTCGCCAGGTGCCTCGGGCACGGTGGAGGGCCTGGCCATTACTAGCGTGCCTGTGGGTCACCCACGGGTGACTGAGCCTGGGGTGGTGGGGTGTCACGCAGGATCTCTCCCTGCACGTGCCGGAGCCTGGGGGAGGAGCGGGAGGCCACAGGCACTGCCCGCTCTTGCCCTCACCGGGGTGACTGATGCGGCCAGACGTACAGCAGGGATGAGGTTGAAGCAGGTGAGAGAAGTAAAGGTAGAGAGGAGAGAGTGTGGAAACAGGTTTTCCTGGAAAAGTGAAGGAAACATATTCATGGGAAAGAAAAGAAAAGAAAAGAAAAGAAAAGAAAAGAAAAGAAAAGAAAAGAAAAGAAAAGAAAAGAAAAGAGAAAAGGAAGAGAGAAAAGAAAAGAAAAGAAAAGAAAAGAAAAGAAAAGAAAAGAAAAGAAAAGAAAAGAAAAGAAAAGAAAAGAAAAGAAAAGAAAAGAAAAGAAAAGAAAAGAAAAGAAAAGAAAAGAAAAGAAAAGAAAAGAAAAGAAAAGAAAAGAAAAGAAAAGAAAAGAAAAGAAAAGAAAAGAAAAGAAAAGAAAAGAAAAGAAAAGAAAAGAAAAGAAAAGAAAAGAAAAGAAAAGAAAAGAAAAGAAAAGAAAAGAAAAGAAAAGAAAAGAAAAGAAAAGAAAAGAAAAGAAAAGAAAAGAAAAGAAAAGAAAAGAAAAGAAAAGAAAAGAAAAGAAAAGAAAAGAAAAGAAAAGAAAAGAAAAGAAAAGAAAAGAAAAGAAAAGAAAAGAAAAGAAAAGAAAAGAAAAGAAAAGAAAAGAAAAGAAAAGAAAAGAAAAGAAAAGAAAAGAAAAGAAAAGAAAAGAAAAGAAAAGAAAAGAAAAGAAAAGAAAAGAAAAGAAAAGAAAAGAAAAGAAAAGAAAAGAAAAGAAAAGAAAAGAAAAGAAAAGAAAAGAAAAGAAAAGAAAAGAAAAGAAAAGAAAAGAAAAGAAAAGAAAAGAAAAGAAAAGAAAAGAAAAGAAAAGAAAAGAAAAGAAAAGAAAAGAAAAGAAAAGAAAAGAAAAGAAAAGAAAAGAAAAGAAAAGAAAAGAAAAGAAAAGAAAAGAAAAGAAAAGAAAAGAAAAGAAAAGAAAAGAAAAGAAAAGAAAAGAAAAGAAAAGAAAAGAAAAGAAAAGAAAAAAGGAAGAGAGAAAGGGAAAGAAAGAAAGAAAGAAAGAAAGAAAGAAAGAAAGAAAGAAAGAAAGAAAGAAAGAAAGAAAGAAAGAAAGAAAGAAAGAAAGAAAGAAAGAAAGAAAGAAAGAAAGAAAGAAAGAAAGAAAGAAAGAAAGAAAGAAAGAGAAAGGGAGAGAAAGAAAGAAAGAAAGAAAGAAAGAAAGAAAGAAAGAAAGAAAGAAAGAAAGAAAGAAAGAAAGAAAGAAAGAAAGAAAGAAAGAAAGAAAGAAAGAAAGAAAAGAAAAGAAAAACAGCTGTGCTAATTCTTGTGCTTGTTTGATCATGTTCAGAGCCTGCTAAACTCCCATGGAAGGGAACGGTTTTGTTTCACGAGGGTGGTGCATACTGAGTGCGTGTCCATGTGATTTTTGTATTTGTACATTAAACATTTCCCCAAGATGTAATTCCTTCCCTCCTGCACTTGGAATAAAGTAACTTTACAAGAAGGACTGCCTCCAAACAGCAAGCAAAGGAGGGCTGTTGGGGCAAGATAGGGCAAATGTAAATGTGTCTGAGCTAGCTGCTCCACCCAGACTCTCATCTTTATATGAAAGAAAAAAAAAAATGTTTCCAATAACTGAAACAGGCAAGGTCTGATCTGCACAGACGGTCTGCAGGCATCTGCCCAAGAAGCTGACGGTTGGCTGGTACATCCTCATCTGATTTATGTTGTGTGTGTGTTAAGCCTTAAATTGTTGAGTCTCTGGCTGGCTGCAGTGGTATTACTGGATGGTTGGTGTATGTTTTCAGCTCACAGAGCTGGCTCTGATACACTGGGGTTGTTGGCACTGAATCAATCCCAATCTCACACCTGTCTGAGACAATGAAGGCCTTGTTGCACACATCTCCACCAAAGGCTGTCATACAACTTATTTTTCACATTTGAAGAAGGAAAAAAAAAATAAAGGGAGGACTGAGGAAAAGCTGTCTCCGCACAAGACACGTTCCCCATGCCTTGATGCAGCAGGCCCCTCTTTTCTTTATGAGAAAATATATTTACAAAACAAAGCCAGTGGAGTGATTATGGAAAGTATAGCTTAATCCTGACAGTTTAATGTGACTAAGGCTTGGTCTCCAAAGACACCCTATAGGACCATGCCTGGTGGATTAAGCATGGGAGATGGGCACCTAGTTTGTCATACTCTTTCTGGAAAATTTACCTCCAGCTGGGTTAGGGCCATTAATAGCTTCTTATCAGTATGCCTAGCACCTGTGCCATTTACCTAGCATTTTGGGGCCATTTCTTGAGATCTCAGAGGTTGTGAAAGGTGCTGGGCTCAGTTGCCAGTATGTCTGAGATCCTCTGCTTCCTGGCACTGAAGCAGCTCAGCCTGGACGGGGGATCAGCCCAGCTCCAGACACCATTCACTCCCAAGTTGAAGGTAGCAGTCTGATCTTTGTCTTGCTTGTCCATCGTTGCCCTCGTGGTGTTCCTTCATCCACTCTTCCTCCTCCAGTTCTGTCGCACAGATGTCTTAGATGTCCATCCTCTGGAAACTGTAACGTTGGCTATTTCTTTCAAAGTGTTGTGTCAAAATGAAGTCAGATTTGTTTTCTAGCTCTGTCTGGTCTGATGTTACTTCTGGTTCTAAATTAGAGCCTTTCCCTGCTCTTTCTGTTGCGCTCCTCCCTCTGAGAGTGGGTGGCAGAGGGAGGCAGGGGCTGCAGAGCTGTCCCATGACGTTTTTTTTTCCATTTACTACGTTAACGGGAATTTTTCACCGGCTCAGAGAGCAGGCATGTGGCAGAGCATTTCCTTGGAGTGAGAGTTTGCTCTATATGCTGAAACAGCCTGAAAATGCAGAGTGGCCTTCCAGACTCTCCCCACAAACCTGCTTGCCGTGTATCAGCAAAGGCTAGCTGGGCTCCTGAGTCAGCAGAACTGCCGTGGTGCTGTTAGCAGCTGGGTCCAGTTACCGGTTGGTGCAGCTCAGCAGCTTTCCCACGTCCTTTTTCTACGCTTTCTAGTCTGATGTCCTCCATTTTTCCCAGCGCCGTCACTGGTTGCGTCGCTGGGGCTGTGCAGATGGGAGCGGGTAGATGAAGGGCTGGGAGGGAGGAGCGGCGTGAAAATGCAACACAGCGTTGTGTTCTTGTTCCTCCTCATCTTGACTCTTCCTGCAGTCTCTGTTCTTTGCCCCAAAACATCTTTCAAGGAGGCCAGTAGGAAAGTAAAGAGGAGAGCGTGAGGCAATGCAACCTGCTCCTGTCCAGTGAGTTTTGAAAAGTGCAGAATTAGACCAAAAGACAGCTCTTCAGCCACTGTGAGTTGGCCTTGCTCTACTAACCAGGCCCGCTGAGGATCTGCCCTTGTGCCTTGTCAGGGTGGTCTTCAGCACAAAAATAAATGATTAACTATGTAATGAGTGAATATAAAGACAGATGGTAAAGTATACTTCTGTTGGTACTTGCATGCCTTTGTTTAAGAATACAGAAAAAGGCCCTGCGGTGATGAAATGCAGACGGGAGCGTGATGTTATCTTGCACCTATAAACCTTGCTCTGAGTCCACTGGTGGCCACTATCCAGAACTGCTGAGTTCAGACACACTGGCTTGCGCTAAGTAGAAATGGTGCTTTCAGTCTTCAGTAAACAGCATTTTTGCCGCAGGGCCCAAATCCTTCAAACATTTGCCTAGGTAATTGTCTGTTTTTGCCTTCTAGTGTCTCATCATCAGCTTATCTGTAAGTTCAGACTGGTTAAATGAGCATGTGAGGATGGGGGAAGAGCTGCTGGAGGACGGGGGAATAAACCATTTCATATTTAATTCACTGGCAGGAGAGGCTAATGTGAACGCAGCTAAGTGATCATTTTAGGATCACGTTGGGGAAAAAATGAGTAATACAGCACATTAATTTAAACAGATTAAAGAGCTGCACAAATAAATGAAGGGGTTTTTTGTTTTGTTTCTTTGGCAGTCCCAAAGTGTCAACAACTGCAAAACAAAAGCAGCAAATACAGAATTTCTGGTGGAATTTAAAGCAATTGTTTCAAAATTTTGCCAATTTCTTAAATTGTGAAAATGTAGATACAAAAAACATTTAAATTAGGGCAATTTCTGGAGGTTTTTTTTCCCTGACCAAGTCAACAATATATAACCTACAATAACCTTGTTTCTTGCCATTGCATTGGATTTTTACATTAAATGTAAATGCCTTTGTTTGGTCTTAATGTTACTTAAATAATTCTTTAATATTTGCTTACATACCGTGATTATGTTTAGCTTTGAGAGAGTTTCTTAAATGGGAGAAAGCTCCATCTGCTTATAATGATGACTTGTGATCTTACTCTCCATGCCACAGTTGTCCAAAACTGCTCAGTTCAGCACATTCAGCGGAGTTTAGTTGTGTTTAGCTAAGTTTTTAAAAAGTTTTTGATGTGTCAGGGTTTCGTAAGTTCCTAACTGCTAACAGAGAACAATAATTTTACATGATATTTCTGAGCAGACAGGCTCGTCGCAAGGTGTCGTTTGAAAAGAGGTTATAGCAAGCTAGACTTTTCAAGCCGTTCAGAAGTGTTCGGTATATTAAAGGTTAATTTTTAAGATGTTTCATACAGAAAGTGAAACAAAACTGTTATTTGTATAAAACATCACACATTTTTCAATTCCAAAAAGAAATCTTCCTCAGTCTGGCAACACAACAGCTGTTTGTTGGTTAATACTGGGAATTACTTTATTTCTTCCACACTGGGACGTTTTGCAACGTTTGACATGTGTTGACACTTCTTTTCTATACTGGATTACAACTTTCCTTCAACACTGTTATTCCTTACTCCACCCATTCTGGTAGCACCTACCTGCACACAAACCAGAAATTATGATTGGGACGTAGGTACACAAAATTTGGGGCTGCAGCGCACGTTTCCAAGCAGCCTGGCTGCCCCGGGTCCCCTGCAGGAATTCCTCCAGGAGGAATTGCTCCAGGGAGGCCAGCGGGAGTTGGGGCATCAGCAGGCTCCCCCCGCGTCTCCTCCAGGCATCGCCGCCCTGACGGGTGGCACAAGCGCATCCTCCCTGTTAGGGGCAGACCCCTCCCCAGCCACCCTGACGGGGAGTGCGTGTCCGGGGCCTTGCTGGCTGAGCCCTGCACGTTCAAAGCCCCGCGCCTGCTTGTTCAGGGGGACTTTTTTGGCACCGTGCTTTGGAAGGACTGCCGAGGGGCTTCAGCCCTGCAAGAGCTTGTGTGTATGTTGATTTGCTGAGCTTCTGCTTGGGATCTTCAGTAGCACTACAGAAAGAAGCACTTTTAACTTCAAAGCTTGTGCCACCTGTATCTTTTGCCCTTCAGATTTAGGTCTAGCTTGCTCTGAAATCCACCAGTGTAACATTTAAATATGTCCAGCAGAGCGAACACACAAGCTGAGCTGGACCTAGTGCATGTCTTGAGCACTCCTGCTCCCACAACTGCGGAGAAGGGTTGAACAAGGAGATGAGTCTTTACCTTCCTTTTAATCCTTCTTCCTCTGGCTGCACTCCTCCAGCCTCTCTGATTCCGGGGCAAATCAGGGGAGACGTCCTGCTGCGACCTGCCGGTGCCATAGGTTGGGTGGAATTGGTGATGGCCGCAGCACGGCAGGATGCTGCATTCCTCGGCTACGCAGCAAGTGCCAAGGGATTTTGTAAAGGAAGCAAAGCATTTCTTAAACAGTATTTTAAATGTATTTCTGGACTGAATGCCCCTGACAACCCAGTGAGTTGGGGCTTTCAGCACATACTTCTGGGCTTGACTCATTTTCCACTTCAGTTTTGCAGATCTCCTCAAAACCAGCTTGACAGTTTAGAGGAGAAGTTCATTTAATTGAGTTTTCAACAAATCTATTTTGGTTTAGTACTATAATAATGAGCACCAGTTTTTTAGTTACCCACTTTTTAAAAAAATAATCTGTGCATCGTTCTAAGTCAAACTGACTTTACAAATATATGTTCACATGAAGAAGACCTTACTTCACCTTGTAAATCAAAGCTGCACTCTGGAGAGAGGTTTCATACCGCTGGGCTCAGTATCACTTTTCTCAAGGTGACCTCAGTTGTTAAAGTATGAGGGTTGCATTTGATATGTCACTTACTTTCTCTAAGTCAATAAAATGAACCAGTGTGTGTCTTTAGATCATCAGAGATCTGCTTATTACCAGAAGTTGTTTGAATCCTGGTTTGTGTTGGAATTTAAAAGAATCCAAGCAGGTATCATTTGCCATCCTGAATAAGACTTTGGAGGGTGATACTCTGCTGTGTGTGCACAGTGCCCCTGGCTGAATTCTACTTTATTAGTTTATAGGCTTTCTTCTGAGCACTTGGGACAGGATCATGAAAGTGTAAATGGCTGTTATCTTCAAAAACTTCTTTTATGCTGACAAACTCCACCTTACCAACTTGTATTAATAATCTATTGCAATCCTAATTAGTTCACATCAAGGTCAGTGTTTTGTGGTGGGTAAAATGACTGTAAGCTTCAGAGAGTAAGTTTTTTCTTCATGTTGAAAAAGAGGAGGGAGCACTGAAAGTGTAAAAGATGAGACTGATGAGGACTTTTTTTTATCTGTAGGCTAAAGTACTTTAATATGGAGTAATTACTTCACATCATCAGGAGCAACCTGTAAGATACCTGAGGCCACACTGTAGTCATTGCTTTATCACCATGTCTTCCAGTGGACTGCAGAGACTTCCCCATTCAACTCTGCTCCTTTTTTCATGGCATTGGTTTTCCAGTGGGAGTAGTCCACCCAAGGAACCTTCAGCCTCATATTTAATTGTCTTGAAATATAGACACAAAGCTAGGAAATGTTTCACTGTGACACAAACCCATGACTGCCTTTTTGAACACCCTAAGGCAGAGTTCAGCTAAGGCAATGGCGCTGGGGCTGGGTACCAGGGTATCAGTAATCCCGTTCCAGGACCAGAGTCAGGACCGGCCCCCAGGCACGGAGGGTATCACCCTAGAGAGGAAGGTGCAGGTAATTCTATGTCTGCAAATAGTGACTCAATGTGACTTCCAGTTCCTTGCCCAGGAGATATGTCGCCACTTCCTTTTGTCTTGCTCCACTCCATGAAAAAGGAACTTTGGAGGTGTAACCAGGCTAGGATTCATTTCATCTAACTTTAGACATCTGTGTTTTGTGTGCCTCCTTCTGACACAGTCATCTGGTATCTTTGAGGCCGGGGAGAGAAACAGCTGTTCATCAGGTGTGATTCACCTGCCTGGCTTGGCTTAGATGTCTCCCTTAGGACGAAAGGACTTGCACCCCACAAGTGTCTGTTTTACCCTGTTGGCAATAAAGTCTAGAGTCTAGACAGGTAGCTCAGAGGTAGACACCTACACTGTAGATCTCTGAGGTAGGATGAATCCTCGCCCAAGAGCCAGGGCACCAGAAGACAGCATTACACTTTGTACACAATTAGCACCCTAGTTCTGAGTCTGTGTTTCCAGGGCGTGATATACCTGCCCAGGGCAGGCTGAAAGCAGCTGCTCTCACCAGCAGCAAAGTAGCGAGATGGGCCAATTGACCTGCTTCTCAGCGAACATTGTACCCCACCTGAGCCCTACGCTTCAGGTAGACTGCTTTCAAGATGTGAACTAACTAGGACAAAGCGGATGCATCTCCCCCAAGCTGTTTTTACAGGTGAACTTTCCCTGCCGGGGTGACATCAGGTAATTCGCATGTGCTCTGACTCAGCCCAGCGCTGAGCTCTGTGCCCGGAGTGCTCTGCTGAACTGGAGCTTTGCTTTCTGCGCGCATCTGTTCTCCGTCTGCTGAAATGGAGGATTGCAAAAATACCCTTCCTCAGGAGGCAGCGTGAGGATCAAGAAATTAATTAGCTGGGAGGCATGTTCAGGGAAAGGCAAAGAGGAGAGCAGTAGCTGGGACCTAGAGCAGCAGGAGGCAGAAGCTTGGGAGACGAGAGGTGGGACAGGCACAGGGGTGCTCTGCTGTCCAGCGGGGTCTGTCATACGGTCTGTGGCAGCAGGTCAGGGGAAGCTGCCACAGTCCCCATGCGATTCCCCTCCAGACTGCGAGAGATGTGATTTTTAGGTGTGGATTTACCAAGACGGATGTAAAGGAGCAGTAACTCCCCCAATATATCCCGTCCCCTACTCCCTGTGCAGGTCACACGCCCTCCCGGCAGCAGCGCAACAACCTGCTCTCTCCCTTGCCGCCTCTGAAGCTAGAGGAAAGCGCGGTGCCATGCAGCGAGTAGACAGGCGTATGCGCGCGTGCACACGTATATGCCCACGCGCCCGGCGTGGACGTGCTTATACCGGCGTCCTTCTGCCTGTGCCACGGGGCTCTCCGCATCGCGCCACCTCCCAGGCTGGGCACAGCGGGCCGAAGGGTGAGGTCTGCTCGCCGCCGCCGTCCGCGTGGTATCTGTCCCCGCTGCCCTCGCTGCTCCAGCCTGTGCTCTAGCAGTGTGCTCAGAGATAGGGGAGAAGACTGCAGCGGCATCGAGTCTGGCGGCGTGTCTCCTTTTTTGTCAAGGTTGAATTCTTTTACTTCATTCCTTGCTGATGCGAGGAGGGAGGGAAGAGGAGGACGGGTGGTGGAATGGAGTCTCCCTCTTGAACAAATAACTGCAGCTCTCCAGGGTGACTCATACCTCCGAAGACAAAGAACAATGCATCCTTAATTTGCAAAACTCAGCTTTCCAACTTCTGCATGTCACTGGCACCCAGAGACTTTGCAGTTTGCCCATAAAGCCATCACGTTCTTCAAAGCAGCAGTGACGCCAGCCCAGAAGGAGTGTGCTTACTCAGGAGGAGAGGTGGTTTATATTTCATTTGAGCAGCTTATGTACTAACCTGCTAGGGCAGCACATACGTTGATTGAGAAATCAGAGTTTTCACAGTTCGGTATTTGGAGTTGTCTGCACTTCCTGATTCTGGCACCGAGTTAGCAATGAGACCTGAGCGGTTTTATAGGGGACACCCACCCCACAGCCAGGTGCCATTACTAAAATGCTACTTGTTTCCTTATGGCACATTGTGCATATACCATTCTGCTAGTCTAGGCAGCTCCTTCAGGCAGCTTTAAACTTGAAGGAACACACACCTCCTTCTGTCCCCACAATACACCCAGCTAGAACAGGTGCTTTCTCCTGCTGCCTTTGGTATCATCTCCAGGTATCTTACTATCATTGGAGCACTGACTTTCTTGACATGGACATGAAGAGAGTGAAGGAAATTAAAACAAACCATTAGGATGCACTCATTTGGTTTTCCCTCTTCCCTTCTAGAGAAAAGCTAGTAAAAAATCTTCACATAAGACTTCCAGTCTCTCACTTCATTCAGCACTGGAGGACTGATATCCTCAGAGGCTCTGGCAGATTTGCATCATTTTCGTCCTCAAGACCCTTTCTAGTGCAGCGCTGAAAAGAAATGAGCTAACACAGAAGATGAGTTGAAGGGAGATGATGCCCAGAAACTGAATGCAAAGTACTGAATGAACAGTAGAAATGGTGCTCTGCACCCCAGCACCTAAACACACCACTCTTTGTCTGTGGTTTTCCATGGTCATCTTTACTATACACTCGATCTTTCCCAGGGGCTGGTACCCTCCTGTATGTCCGTGCAGCACCTAGCATGCTCTGGGAAGTTCTGCATCAACTCTAGGCACTGCAGCTAGAACAGCCTCAGCAGCTGCTTTTTGAAAGGTTTCTGCTTGAGGCTGATATTTTTCTTCTTTATTCACAAGAGTGTGATGCCTCAGTGTGGAGAAAAACCTTAATTCTCATTTCCCACAGGAGTTTTTTTAGAGGCTAAAATGGTTCTAGAATTTCTCTAGCCTTTGCAATACTCCACAAAAGCACAGTAATATTGAAATAAAATGAAAGCAAACACTGAGGCAGGAGGTCACTGCCAAAGACCTCTCTTCCAGAGATAGCTGGGGATTTGGGTGATTCTCCCCCTGCCCCAGCCCAACTTAAAAATTTCCAGACATGCAACATATCTGTCACTGTCGTTCTCAACCAGAATAAGTCCTGTCACCTGTTAGCAATCTAAAAGGGGCTTCTCAAGGCCGTGGAGAGGAGGAGGAGCAAATGCTCATCTCCTATAAATCTCCAGTAGAAATCGGAAGGCTTTGAAAAACTTTCCCTGGGGGCAAATCAGAGCTGGCCCCCACCTCTCTGAAAGCTGCAGGTCTCCCAGCTGTTGCTCTGGGAGGTGGCCCTGTGGTGTGACAGTGGTTTCCACAGCCTGGCACACGGAGGGAAATCACCCTGCGGGGTGAAGTAGCTGCTGGTGGAATTTTACAGTTTGCTCTGTAATTTTCCAGCTCCTCATGTTCCAACGCTGAGAGGTATGAGAATACCAGCCTTGTGCGGCTGCTGCCACTGCCTCTGCCGCTGCCAGTGATGAACTTGTCCTTTGGAAAGTCCCCCTTATTTAAGCTACTGACTAATTCTTTCAGCTGCTGGGAGATGACACACCTTTTCATGGTGCTGCATTAGGCTGAGGATTTGCTGGGTCCTGAGTGAGGGAGGGAGACTGAGTCATTTCAGATGCCTTGCTTCAGAGGGAGACCAGGTCAGACTCGTGCAGGACCATTTCACCGTCCCTTGTGCTTCTCACACCTTCACCTGAAGCTGCTGGGGCCAGGGAGGAAGGAATGAGAGAAAGCACGCAGGAAGAAAGAGGCAGAGACAGGCATGTAAGAGATGTTGGCAAGAGATGGGGGGAAGGAGGAAGGAGTGAATTGAAGTTTTGAGGCAGGCGGCATCTTTCTCCTGAGGACCAGACTACACAGAGTATTTCTGTGCTCATAGTCCGTTTCCTCTATTAAGCAAGACACCTCTCTGAATGAACAAGTCTAATCAAGACCATTCCTGCCTTACACTCAAGGGAAGGGAAAGTCACACTATAAAAACTGTTTCCCTTTGGAAAGATTAGCAAATCAGACCAGGCTGGGGGGTGGGGACAGACACACAGATAAATCCCAGACTCAGAAAAGCCTTTCAAAGCAGTTAAGGATCCAACTCTCTCCTTGCCTGCCTCCGAGTTTGACACCAGTAAACTAATCCCAGCTTTCATTCACCCCACGTCTTCTGCCAGTTGCTGCCTTTAAAGTGCTTGCCAGGATGGTGGAGGAATTGCAAAGCTCGATGCTATGTTATTTTCGGGGTTTGTTGCGTATGACTGACAGAAATTTTTGCAACTTGAGAAAAAAAGTCTGGCAACAGCAATGGCTATTTCGCAACTCACCTTCATCTCGCTAAGCCAAGGATGGGGGGATTTTCACCGGCACAGATAGTAGCTAATTAGCTGCTTGGTACTGGGGGTTGACCCTTGTGTCTCCCCTGACCCTGGCTTGGGAAAATCACTCGTAGTTTGTCCAGGTAATTATATTTTCAAGCGGGCAGGTGTCATTTGAGGCAGAGGGGAGAGGGAGGAGAGAGGAGGCACGGGCAGCTCATGTGCAAGTGCAGCCCGGCCGGAAGGGGAAGGTGGAAAGGCGGGCAGCCTGGCTGAGTCAAAGGCATACCTGCTCCCTCCCGGGCTGCTGCCGGCTCCGCCGCCATCCTGCCTCGCTCCACGGCCTACTGACTCACATCCTGCTGCTCCTTTCTGAAGCTTCCAGGAACATGCTGTATCATACCAAGATTTGGCTACACAGCGCCTCTTGGCTAGGAGCAGGCAGCGATGTCTGACCTGCAATGACACAGGCAGAACTGTCTCTCTCTGCGCTGCAAGGGCATAAAACAGATTCAGAGGTACGCGGGATGCAGCCCAGCGCACGCCACGTGGATCCACATAAGCACTTTTCCTTTCAGCTTGTAGGTACAGTGGGACCTGTTACCTGATTTGAATTCAAAGCTTAAAACTTTGAAACATGGTTAAAACGAATTACCTTCTGATCAGAATATAAAATCTAGTGGCGGCTTTCTTTTAGGCAGCCTGGTATGGATTGTGATATTTGTTATATAGAAATGATGAGGTGATAGACATTTTTGCTATCACCTCAAGCAACATCCTGAGCTGGTCCTATGAATCACTGCAGCCCCATTGCAACTTGCTGTTTTATACCTTCTGAGCGCCTGACACCATCAGAGTGTTTTCTTTTGGAGGGAGAGCGGGGTGTTGTTTTACATTTCAATGCTCGTTGCCCCCTCTGAAAAAGAATCACAAAGAAATAGCATCCCAGGACTTCACGTTTATTACGTCCCAGCAATTTCTACGTCCTGTATGTTCGTGATCAGTTTTACAGACAAAGGGATGTTCTGTGCGAGCTCAGGAGATACACTGCGGTTTTGACTGAGGTCTTGACCCATTCGTCCTGTGCTCCGAGCGCGAAGGGAGTCCTTCCCTTTTTGTCCTTGACTATCAGTAACAACTTTGGAAGCCAAAATATGCCCTGTGTCACACTAGGACAACTCCAGGTGTTTGTTTGCCCTGATTAAGCCATGCGGGTTCTGCTGAGCAAGGGTATCTTTGGGTCAGGGCGTATACATCTCTCCCGCGCACCCGTGCCCTCAGACACCCACCGGGCCCGGAGCTGCCCCCGAGGCAGACGCGAGCCCTGCGCAGCGCCTGTGCAGAGCGGGGCTGCAGTTAGCGCCGGCGGCGTCCCG
>NW_010555388.1:0-38833 GCF_000687285.1 Phaethon lepturus | reverse complement strand
TTGAAGCTAGAAGGGTAAATGAAGAGAAAAAGCAACCAAAGACACATTGAACTCTCTACAATAAAGGACAAAGACTGTGACTGATGGAAGGGGAGGGGAAGAGGGGGAATCTAGCTTCCAGCAAAGACAGTGTAATTTTATCTGATGTACACATGGAAAAATGGAGTTTACTATTTATCCAATATATTCCCCAATAAAAAAAAAATAAAAAAACCCAAACACAGAATAAAGGCAGAAATTACACTTTCACAAGCCACTAAGATGGGCTCTCTCAAAGACATTTAAAGATTTCTCTTATAAAGGCAGTAAGGAGAATTAGGAACCAATAATTTGTCCATGACGTGATCAGTGGAGAATCAAGTGACCCAAATATATTGCAATATTGTGACAATTTGTGCTTTTTGTTCCTCTCCCCCACCATCGGGGCTGGAAAAAATCTTCTCAACAGTACTAAGTGGGAACAAAGAAGTTTAAGTCTGAGAGCAGTGAGGGACCAGTGCCTGCTCAGTACTGCAAGTTTGGCAAAAACCTTCCAGGACAGAGAGTTTTGAAAAGAGAATCATGCAGAAGTGATCTGCTTTGTTTTCATGTGGGATCATCTTTCATCCAACCTAAATACAGCTTTTTTGATTTCTTTCCATAAATGAGCTATCAATGTGTTTCAGTTTGTGATAATCTGTGAGCAAACCAGAGCTCAGGATGGGCAGCATGATGTCCTCATAATGTCAGCAACAGCAGTGCTGCAGGATTTCCTATGCCTGCCCTAATTGTAAGTCACTACAAACTGGGATTCCACATCTTGTTCTCATATGAGATCTTGTACAATGGAAACCATGGATTTCCCATGTTTCTTTGTTTACAGCTGTATATTAAAAGATGTTCTCAAGAACTATCCGTTTTTTTTTTCTGTAATGAAGCCTCCCAATTAAAACAAATGCCATGAGTCCATTTTATTTAGATCTACAAGTGGACAATTTTCACTAAAAAACCCTATATCCAAGAAACAGCAAATGCAACAAAAAACCCCAAATGAGGCTGCAAAATGACAGAAATATATCAAAGACATACAGGTAAATAAGTATACTGAGTTCAGAGGAAAACGGCTCTAATCCCTAGACCCAGAAGGGCTCTAATCCACTAATCCCATTACATTATTCAAAAGTAAATGGGTGAACTTCTAAGAACTGTTCTTTGCAGAAATTAAATCTGAAGAGAAGAAACTTTTTCTGGGTGTTGAACAGTAATTTGAAATTACTAGAATGCTCACTGACAGTTTTTGCAAAAGTTCCTTAACAAATGAACAGATACAAACTAGTTTACAAAACCTTTAATCTAGCAGTGTCAATTCTCAACACAGCACTTGCTTTTGGCTCACCTGGAGATTGCTTACACAGGAAATGTTCTTTTCCTGATCCCAAAATAAAAATACATGCAAAGATGGATTAATTTAAAACAACCATTACTTTTTAAATGCCCACAATAAACTCACTCCAGGACAATGTAATATACATGTAAGCCCCTAATACCATGGCTCATTTTTAGGTGGTTTATTTAGCACAAATAGTTATAATTGTTACGAAGGTTAAAAGCCATTCTTTAGGCTGAGATCACACAAAATCCCACCCAGCAACTAACTTGTCTGGGGAGGTTTAAGTCAGCTGAAAAGCAAAGAAGGATTAGAAGAAAAATTAAATCCAACCTGAACTAAAGCAGTTGTTACTGGCACCTGCTACAGTGTTATAATCTGTGCAGTGGTATAAATAGATCATAGTTTAGTTGCTAGATGCTTGGGGGGCACACAGGACAGGAGGGAAAGGTGTATTGCTAGTCAACAGTCTATCACTTGCTTAATTTAGGCCTGGTGAAACAACCTGGTCTTTACTTGCTAAACGTAGTAGCTACTTGTAGTACTCAAGTCACCATGGCACACATGTATTACATCATTGAAATCTTACCCTCTGCAACAGCAATTTAAATACGTTTAAGATGTAATGGTGAAAAAGCCCAGGATGTGCTTAAAATGAGGTCACTGATATAGAGTCTTAAAGTTTTAAAACAGGTATTTTAACAGACTATTTTAATAATACAATTAATATTTTAATTCATATTCAGTATTTTTTCTTGTCTAATGATAGTTGAGCTTGGATTCCCTAATGCTTTGCAATACCAATACGATTGAGATGTTGCAGGTTGTGACCCTCCTCAATTTTTATGGGAAACCAATGTAACAGGAAGACTTGATTTCAGTGTTATTTTGAACTAATATTCTGGATACATTTATTTCATAAATAAATAAGAAAAGTAAAAAAACAATACTGTGACTGGATTTGAAATGTTAATAAATCTCAAAAAATTCATCCTCAAATTATTTTGGTTTTTTCATACAATTTTGTATTCTTTGACCGCAAGTGCTTATATGATTGCAACCATACATTTTCAATACAACCCGTATCCTTTTTGAAGTCTGAAAAATTATCCCTAGTGGTTGATTTTTGTTTATGTAGAATAATTAACTTTTCTAAATACGCCTCAAACAAGACAGCTTCAAATCAAAATTACAACACATCAGAAGAATTGCTGGCATAGTCCTCACAGTTTACAGGTATTCTAACCACACTGTAAAATGTAGGTAGTAAATTTATACAGGGTTAAAAAGAATCCAAAATTATCTGCACCTAAGTTACACTTACATCTCCAAATTATAGCATATATAGCTAAGATTAGTACTTTTTCTGGATTTTGGCATATTTAAGAGTTTTTACTACCAATATAAGCCACATTGAAACAAATAGTTTATTATTTTTAGTAGGCCTGTTGGGTTTTTTTAAATTAGTTATGACTCCTCATTCACATCTTCAGGATGTTTATGAAACTTTGTAGAAAAAACATCCAGAAGCTAAGTATTGTTATTTTATGTTTAACCAAATTCAAAAGATGCAACCGACAGCCAAGAAGGATTTACTGCTTCAGGTAACTAATAACCTTCTTTCCCTTATGCTGCCATACAGTAACACCACCAGAAATGTAATCATTGAAGTTTCTGATTGTCAACACTTTTTTCAAACTCTTCCAGATCATGTTGTGAGCTAAAATCTGCTTTTAAATGTAATAGATCATTAATCATACCACTAACAAACCCAATCACTTACTGTAAGTACTATTACAAAACAAGTAGATTTACACGTAGGAAGGACATTTCAAACTTACAATTACATGACTAGTAAGAGCCAAATATAGAAGAAAAGACTTTCCAAATTCAGTAACTACTCACGTAGATGCCCAGCCCATTAAAGGGTTCTCCCAGCGCTCCCTGTTATCAAATTCCATCTTCCATTTCTTTGTATTGTTAACTCCTGCCTGCATTGCATTACGTGCTGGAACAAAAATGTGAACTTTTCTGGTTTTGATGTGCTCATCTGGAACACCAGTTAAAGCAGTGATATCCTACAAAAAAACAAAAAAGGGATCACATTAAAAGCTTGTAAAATAATACTGTTTATGGTTTTTACATAATTTCATGCTTTATTTTTATTTGTTAAGTTACCAAAAAAAAGAAAAAAAGGCAGAAAAGTATGTCATGAGTCCAGTTGTACAAAAACAAAGCTGATACATGTTGGGGCCGCTATCATCCTGCTTCCCCTGTCTGAATTAGATTTTGCATGGATCAGTTACCTGAACCTGCTCATCTCCCAGCTACACAACTGCTAGTGCCAGAGGAGGGACAGGACATTCCCTTCCACCCTCTGACCACAGCTGCCAAGTCAGGACTGCTCCAACTTGCACCACCTAAGGCAAATGCAGAAATGTATAAACTCTTCTTTCTCCCTTAAAGAAATTATTAGAGCATAGACTGAAACATTGACAAATCCTGAAATTTTACATTACCATTAGGACCCTAAACATCATATGAAAGGATTATTCACCAAAATCCTAGCCAGCCAACTGTGTGCTGCCATGTAAGTGCTTTCACTTAGGCTTAGGTCTGCATATAATTAAGAGGCACCAACATCCATGCTGACTCAAGATGCTATGCTTAGCATGAAGGAAAAGGCAGGAGGTTATCTTTCACACAGCAGTCTAGTGATTGTTTGAGACTGCAGAGCAGGTACTAGAATTCAGGTCTCATTTCTCTAACCATTAGTTATTACATAAAATTGACCCCCTTGTCATGTTTCAGCTATGAATATCAGCTTTTGAGAGTCAATTCTTCTGTTGATGCTCAAGATCAAGAGAACATTCGACATTGGTAACATTCTTTGGTATTTTTGTGAAGAACAAGAGGATTCAGGAAATTCCAACCTTCAAGGGAAAAAAAAAAAAAAGGCTTGTAACATTGTATGTACACAGTAGTAGGATACTCTCCTCTGCTACGGCTTGGCTTGTGAGCCCTCAGCAACTAAACCTAACAAAGATAAAAACTGAAGGATCACAAAACCAGCCTAAAAATATTAACTGACTTTAACAAAGAGTAAGAAGGGGAAAACCTCACAAGAATTGCTCTGAAAAATTACCCTCAGCAGCATCTGATATAATCAAAGTGAACTTTCTCGCTAAAAACTAAATAGTAATTACATAAAATTAACCTGTCAGTTCACCCTAGTAGACTAAAGAGTGAAATCAAGCATCAAATCCATCTCTAAGGATGCTAAACTACTCCTGTTCCTTACATACTTAAAAGGCCAGTGGGAGCTCCTTGGTCTCGGTCCCAGCCCTCCCCTCCCCTCCCCTCCTCTCCTCTCTCCAGGAACAAATAGTAAACTGGTAAAAGTCAAAAAAAGTGCAGCAAAACTTTGGGCATATTGAACTCATCTCACCAGTACTGCCATGACTTGAATTAAAAGGCAAACAAGTTTAAATACTTTAAACACTGTGGCTTTACATGTCTGTAGCTACTAACTTTATGGGATTTTGCTTTGTGGCAAACTTAAAAGCTTTTGGTTCTGTCACCAGATCATCCTTTGAAATGTCTCATTTTTTGTTTTACTTCAGAGAATAAGTTTCGGGAGATCAGTCCCTAAAAACTAAACAAGGGAGCAAGTTTAAAGCATTTGACTTGCGTTTGCAATTAGAACAGCAGGGGAAACAAACAAGCTAGCACACTAATTTTCCAACTTCTGACATTTCTACTGAGGCTACCAAAAGAAACTGTCAAAATATCTTAACAGTTCCATTATAAATGCTTTCATTAGGACCAACTAATGTTTATTTTTAATATACCTCTAGCAGTGATACGAAAAAGAAACACTACCAGTCACTGGGATGTTGCAACACATATGTAAAACACCTTCTGACAGACTGGCATTTCTGACTGCTGAAGCTTAAACCACAGATTTAGAAGGAAATAGCTTAAAGTTTTCTTATTTGAATTGGCAAAATGCTTTGTTTAACAAAAAGGGGTTTTTACCTGCAGGAAAGTTTGGTGGGGCTACAATGTTTCAGCTTGCCTGTTCATAGCAATAGGCTACTACATTAGCCTTCACTTCTCTATTTAACAAACATGCACATTAAGAAAATGTCAAGAATATTCAGAAAACATTTCTTTTTCTCCTCTGAAATAATCAACTACATACAAAAATTCTGTGTTTGTTATCATCAAATACCTCCAAATATGCAAGCTTCAAAATAGCTCAAAATAATGATTTTTTTAAACTATTATAATTCTCAACAACTCATATGCCCATTATGAATTTTTTATGCTTCAGATTTAAAGGTTTTTGAATTGTTCCAGGATTATCTTGAATTATTAAAATAAGATACTATGTTAAATAACATTATGGACATAGGCAACTACTTCTTTTGAAGCCTCCACTCCAGAGAATCATAAAAATACTACAGATTACTGCATAAAGAACACAATCTAAAGAGTATTAAAGACCAGCAAATGCTGTATTTATGAGTTAACCATAATAAAGAAATGCCTAGACTTGTTCATCTGGATGAAAATAAAATCAAAACCCCAGACAAACTGTAAGTCCCTTCAAGCCATGTTTTTTTGGGCACTCAGTTGGCTCCAAATCAAAGTTATTTCACTAATAATATAGGATTCATCCCATAAAAATCTTTTCAAGGTGAAAACTAAAACCTGCCTACTTACCGAAACTAAAATATCTACATGGTGTTGCTAGCTCTTCATACTTTGATTCATTACAGCTAGTTTCCATGCCTTCTGGGAATCTAGCAATTGTTTATTGATATCTTCCCCATTTTAAAGCTGGCAATTGAACAGACAGTTGTTAGGACAATGAGTTTCTGGTTTCTGAAGCCCAAGTTGTCCTGACATAAAATCACTGTTTTTGCTTGCTGTAGACATGTAAGGTACTGTAGCATAGCTGAGCTGTTGCCAAAGATATGGAATAAAAAGGCTTGGCATCTATCACATACTTGACACCTAAAGAGCACAGAAGCTCTAAAATTCCTATTCCCTGTAGGCGCACTCTTAGTCTAGACAAACTGATTTCTCACACTTTTAAAATGCATTACAACACTCTATTGTGATCATTTCATCCACACAGCTCCAGCTAGTGACAGAAGAACCTGTCCTTTAAGCGACATTTCAATGGGCTAAAGCTCCCGCTCCAAGATGCCATTAAAACAATATAATACTTGAAAAGAACTATGCTGCACTGGGTTGAACTCTCTACTGTGTCTTCAGTGCTTTGTTCTGAGTTCAAGTTCTCATTGAAACTACCTGTGAACCAACTTTCCAAAACAAAGATGTTTTTGACAGCTGGTTTCACATTCCTATCTCTCTCTTTTTAAGTGTTCCTTACTGAATTTTGCTATATTAGCATAGTAAAATATTAGTGAGGTGTTTGGCATTTAAAATTCTAAATAATAAGTTGACAATATAAAAGACTTGAGATTTGGATTGTATAGATTTGCCTTACTAAAAATTAACAACCCTGCTTCTATATAGAGGTTGCATTTTTTAACAGCAACCTCTGAATTTTTTTGTAATTAAAAAAAATTAAAATACTCATTTTGAGGCAGTTTGGCTCTTCTTGGAAAGCTGAGACGGTCAAAACACTCACTTTTTTTAAACAGCAGAAATCACATCAAATTCCTTACAAGTTAAGAGGAAGTTTTGTCTTTATTATAACTTAACACTATTTAAGAACACTTGTCATGGTAGAAAGCCTAGTAAAGCTATTCTGGAAAGAGTAATAAGAAACAATAACTGTGCTATACAGCTGGGAGAAGAACTGGTTCATGGAGGCATTGTCAATGAAAGCAGTATGCAGCATGACGATACGAGCATTTCCTTCTTTAAGTACTTCACTAGTAGCAGAAATTCCAAATGGGACAAGAAATGGAACTCTGTAATTCAAGGGAAAAGAGACAAAATGGTTGAAAGTATCTCTGAAAACAAGTGTTTTTCAATAGATGGGTCAGGTGTGCATAAAGGTGTCCTGTTTCTCCTATGACATTTCTTTCCACACATAGACAAAAACTGTACATAACAGCTATCAACTATCTACTGTTTAGCACACTGCCCCCCCTCTTTTTTTTTTTAATAAAGGAAATAGGGAACAAGCAATGGGAAGTTGATGTCAAAACACAGAAAAACCTCCCAGCAAGCTTCCAGCAACCACCCAGGATTTAGAGTCTTGCTAGTTGCTCCCTTTTCAATACCAGAATTTCACACATTTCAATGACCATTATGACTTCAAAGAATCAAATTTTCATCATTGTCCGTCATCTGGCGGTTGATTTGTATAAAGGAGTTCTTCTGCATGCACTCCAGACAAAAGGCTCCTTACTTTCGTGGCTATATATCAAGTTTAAAAGTTTTATTTGTGACAGTTGTGTCTGTGGTAAATTAGGGTAACACTGAAGGAGTGCAGCTGCTCTGCAGGAACCTCCTTTTTGGCATCATTTTACTTAAAAAAAACCTGAATAATTAGCTTCTGCCTTTATTAAACCGCAAAAATGCCACTGGCCTTAGTAATTACTTCCGGTTGCCCCACCTACTTAACCTCAATAGTTTACGCTTGTTAGAAAGGAGGGAAAATAGAAGTTTTCTGTACTTTATAGGAGTTTACAACAGCTTTCTCTCTTCCCCACCCCCAACATGTTTTACCAGACTAAGTGCATAAAGTTTTGCTATAAATTCATGTTGCAATACATTTTCTTTAGGAGCTGTTATATCAAAGCACAGAACATCTTGCATAATACCCACAAAATAGCTGCTGTGAAAGGAGCTTTTTATTTAGTGTGTTCAGCTGCTTAGGCTGTAAGTCGGGATGAGAACATTTACGTTTCTACATTTCAATACGGTATTTTTGAAACAAATGTAAGAGAACAGAATATACTATGCAAATTGTAAGTGGAAAAATGGAGCAGAATGAACTAAGCGTGGCCAGATAACATTTATCTAGCAGCTACAGACATAACAAGAGGAAAAAAGCATATTTGCCCTTAGGAAACTCCGTATCATTCAGAATACAGTTTTCTTTCAGGCTTCACAATTGTTTTGTGTTACCACAGTAATCAGTGAACAACATGGTGTTACCTATAATGTGTTCTTCCACCTAAACATCCTGTAGAACGATTAATAAAGAAGTTGAGAAAAGATGTGAAAGAACTGTATTTTAAAAAAGAAAACCGAACATTGTAAACAAGGAACAGGCTTCAATACTAATGATTGCATGAAAGCCTCTATTTAAAGAAAATCTCTTTCCATAAGCAGTTTTGCAGAAAACACTAAAGAGAAACTGCATATGGAGAAAAGGGTATGCTGAAAAGTGGGTCTAATAGAAGCAGAAATTGTCACGTTCCTGAAATCAATGTAAGTCCATTATAATACTTTTCAGACTACTGACTGCCATTATGCAAAGGAGGTGTCAGCATCCAAAACAGTCCAACATTTGCAAGTGCTGTTAGCTGCAGCAAATTCTATTCATCAGCTTGTATTTCACAGCTGAGAAGATACTACTAACAGCCATGATGGCTAAGCATTCACTGTTGTCGCAAAACCTCCTTGAACTTCCCTGTCTTCCAATGCACAAAGGCTCACTCCACTTTCCCAATATTTTGCATGCCCAGTATTATTCCATGCTGCTTGCATGAGATACTACAAACATAATGGCATAACACATCCCACACACCATTAAACCAATGTCACTTGGATTTGTTCAGAGAGAACATGATGAAAGAGTAAATGGGAATAATTCATTGGAATTCTATAAATCCCAGGTGCTCTGTAGAAACTGGAACACAACTTCACACTAGTAAGTAGAAAACTTCCCCCGCCCCAGCCCTTCTTTCACATCTTAAAGCACTTTACTTATAGTCTGCACTACATTCCTAAATTTGGTATTCACATTTGTCTCCTGCAAAAGTCATAGAAAGATAGTATTTCTAAAAGGGATTAATGGTAAAAGTTATGGCAAAAGCTGCTGAGTTGAGCTTTTATTAGTTTAAGCCATAATACTAAAAATAAAACAAAAAATCTCAGATTTTATACCTCTCAGTGCCCTGACAACCCTCAAAACAAGAGAGGCATTTTTCTTGTCAAACATGCAAAAACTACCTATCATTCAGCCTACATTCTTGATGGATAGGTAAACAACATTTTAGAAATTTAAAAATGAAACATTCAAAACACATAAGTCCCACTTTCAGCAGACAGATATTTCATGTTCAGTATTGCTTCTCTGCCAAGAAAGAATAAAAGAGCAAAACAAAAATGATTATTTATTAATAAAATACTTTTTTCCTGTAACAGTATGTCTTAGTTTTGTAAATGTTGTCTGGGTAAATACCATGAAATTAAAGAGAGGGGGAATCAAATATCTGGGTTTACACTTTACAATTTCTCCATATGACTGAAATTAAGAAAATCATTATTAAATGGAGGAAAGTAGGGGCTGTCTGGGGAGAAGAATATATTTTATAAAAACAGATTGATGTTGCTAGTAGTAGTCATCAGAGACTTCACTGTGGTCATGACATTGTTCAAACTGCGGAAAAGATAAAGAGCGTGCTTATCTCGAGCAAAGTAGGAAAAAAGTCTGAATTACAGGAGATCTTGTAAACTACATTTTCTTCTAACACAGCAAGATTTTGAGAGAACATAGTTTCTAGAACTCATTCAAAGCAAATGTAAGCAAATCTGTTGCTTCCACACACAGACAAGTGGCTGGGTTGTTTTTTTTTGTAATTACCTATGAGGCATTTAAAAATAGTTTTCTACAGCACACAACTTTCAAGCATTGTGTAAGTATTTCACAAACCTCGGATTAAAAACTGTGCAAAAAATCTATTAGCAAGAATGATAAAAATAAATAAGACTATAGTAAAATTGGGGGTTTTATTATAGTAAAATTTCAAATAAAAGGAGAGGTAGATTTAGTTTACCTGCATTTAGAAAAGGAAATAAGATAACTGAGCAAATTAAATAATCTGATTCCTCTTAGAATTAATTTACAGTTTTGGTAACACTCTACTGCTTTACTACCATAAGTAACTCTTCCTACAGACAGTGTTTCAGACAAGAAGAAGCCTTAAAAGAAAGAAGACGGAAGTACTAGCAGCTAGAGCCTACCTAGAATAGACAGTTTTGTACTGATTCCCCTGATTAGTTCAATTTTGTATATACTATTAAATAAATAGTATATTGTAGTTCACTTGTAGTTCACTGATGGTATATTCTTTCAAACTAAATTTATTCACTTTGCATTTCTGATTATTTATGCTATACTCCTAGCATAAATTACAATAAGCAGGCTGGCTTGCAAAGCTAAACATAGTATTTCAAGAGTATCTTGCTGAATTATTCACTAAAGATGACTCTTGAGCTTACAGTCTATAAAATGTAGTTTTGATCATGGAAACTCAAAGCCCCAACAGCAGCTTCAGGTGGGGTCTCCCATACCTTAAGTGAGAGCCAAAATTCAGGCTACTCTTGCACATTAGGAAAAATTTCTGTATTTTTTTGTGTGTTTCTGATGACATTATAGTAAAGTCCTTATTTTTAACATTCATTAAAAGCACCTGTATTTATAAAATAAATCATAAGCATATGACTTCAGTGAATTTTATAAAGTTACTGTTTTTCAGGAATTCTGTCAGGAACAAGAAAATTAACAGTTCTGATCTGCTTTATGCCCATTTGAAAACCTGACAAAGCTTCCTTTAAAGTACCCATTAAGAAATTTTCCAAATAAGGCCCAGGTAGAGTTCCCAAATACGGGCATGACTTGTTTTATCATCTTCAGCCTTTGGAGGGGAAGGGGTCTAATCTGTGCTATATGTGTGGCTGGGGTGCCTTTTCTCAGTTTTGTGGAAAGCTCCCTTACCAGTTCATGCTGCAAAAGACCCAAGGGTACATGACATTCAGAGCATAGCAGTGAACTGGGATGCTACATAAGCAGTGCAATTGCTGCTGTGAAGCAGGAACATCTTCGCCAATTCATACTGTAATCCAGACAGCAAATGTCCTAAGGTCTGAGCTGTTGGGTTCAAATTTGGATGTACAGCAAAGTCTTAAAACTTGATAACTCTAATAAGACTTTCTATGATGAAGTCGTAAGAAAAATTATCACTACAGTATATGAAACACCCATTACGGATTCAGTTTTAACTAGCTAACAATCTCCCTGGGCTGGCAGCTAGAGCAAAGAATACTAAAAATTTTTTTTTTTTAATTTCATTATCATGCGTTCTGTTGTTCTTTTCCTTTCACCTCCCAACTACCTCTTAATTACCTGTTCAATGGTAGCTGTGGAACACCATTTAACTTTAAGGGTTACAATTTAACTATTTAGGCTTTTGTTTATTAAAAAAAGACATTCATCAAAGGTGGGGGCAGAAAAAAAAAGCAAAAGGTAGTGTTTTAAAGTTTCACTTGACAATGCTGTCACACTAGGGCATGGGCTGTTACTAAGAACAATATCAAGAAATCCCGAGTTCATGTAAACCAACGCCTGCCTTCATTGTGATGCATGTTCTCTACTCTTTACATCTCCTTTATAAAGAACGTGATTTCTGTAACAGAACTTTGCCACACCATTACAAGTAGTGTGAGACATAGGGGAGAAAAGCAGAAGCAAATCCTGAATCAAGAAATGCAAATTTAGAGCAAAATCCTTGCATGCTTTTTAGAACAAAAGTTGCATTTAAGAAATTACAAGGAAGGCAGACCTGTTAAAAGCTGTCCCATACCCTAATGCAAGATATAATGCTTCTATGTAATATGCATGGACTTTAAAAGTTGAAAGCAAGTGCTAAATAGTGTACATAATTTCCATACACAGCAGGTAGTGAAGCAAGAGAAGGACTGACACAGTTACCCTCGTTAAAGAAGATGCACAATAGAGAACTGTTATGCAGTGTTAGCATATTGAAGGTCTATGCATCAGGGATGTTGCAGCTATTAACAGCTTAAATATTCACTATATTTTGTTAATTAGTGCATACAGCTTTTAAGCCTTAAATGTGTTTTAGAATGTTCTTTTCTAACAGTAACGTGGTCATTATTCCCTGTTGGGGATGGGAAGAGTTGATGGGCCTTCAACTGTTTCAACATCATCAGTAAAATACGCAGCTTAATACCACTGTAAAAAACCAGTTTCTTTAAGATTATCTATATGGTTAGTTAAAATGGAAGCCTTCTACAATCTCTCTCTAAAAAATGGAATCATAAGTAGAATGTTATTAGTGTTACTTCACAAACTGGTTTTAGCTTGTTCTATTTAGAAGTCTGTCCCTGTAATTTGTGCTTTGGCTTTTATATGGTTGGCCTTTAAGGTTATTTATAGTACAGAAATCATGGTCTTATACTTCCTGATACAATAGAGAGAAATCATCACCAATCAAATTCAGTAATTCAACTTGATACATCACATCTTTCCTTTCAGTGTCCTGTTACTGTGGGGGAAAAAAAAAAAATCAAAGGAGAGTATGATGTAGAATTGTGTTTACTAAACAGTGATAAAAAAGTAAGAATTTGTATTGGAAACAAACATTACAGAAGAAGGTATTCAACTTCTGACTTATCAGAGAACCAGAAGTAGTTGGCCCAAGAATGGTTTCAAATGCAGCAGATGTTGCAACAAAAATGTGGTCCTAAGAAAATGCACCTAAAAAAAAAATACAAACCAGAAGAATAAAGAATAAAACACCAATGCAAACTACAATTTTAATCTTAGAAAAGCTTCTGCCTGGTTAACATGCTTTGCAGTGAAACCTTTAAAATATACGATTTATGATGGTGATGTTGGCCTGTATAGAAGAATACTGTTATTTATTTTTATACATTAATATATGTGCACATCTATATATTAACCTGTATGGAAAAACTATGCACTTCTTCAGATGTTTGTAACCAGAATTACTCACCATAGTCTTCATTTTTTAAAAACATTTGCAACACGATTATAGCATATTTAAAAAAATATTGCATTTGGTATGTCTTATCAGCATTTTGTAGAAATTCCTTATAGCTCAGCTTCCTCTCACTTCTTAATCCAGTTTTCAGGCTAACACGTCATAGGATAAGTTATTTCCCCATCAAGCGAAGATTTTCTGTTGCGCTAAATGTAAGCCAATGGGCTTTATGGAGCAGATAGAACCGAGTATGCCAAAAGATACATAAGGGATTGAGCAATTTTTTTTTTTTCTTCACAACACAAGAACTGAACTGCATTTTAAAACTCTGAATCTGAACATCAGATGCTCTCTCCATGGTCCATGTTCACACTTAACACAGGTTAACATTCCTAATTTGAGAACACAGCCATGAGAGTAGTTCGAAGACACCTCATAAACAACCTGTCAAACAGTGGAAGAGCATTTGGTTCTGTTTCATCATTGATCTTCTGAGTAGAAAGAGGTAGTACTGAAGAAGCAGCAAGCTCTCTTGCAGCATGACCAAGATGTTCAAGGATTCCCACAGGATTACTGGGCTTTCCAGACATGGAAAGCTCTTCCTTTCTGACTTGATAAAATGATTCAGCTAGAACTTCATGACTAGAAACAGCTTTCAAGTCTGTACATAGAACTTCGATAGTTAGGCTAGGGTTTGTGTCTTAAATCTACAACTTAGATATACTACAAAAATGCAGAAAGACACATTTGATTGAACAGAAAAGCAAGTGCTCTACAAGGAATTGTTTATTCACTATTGTTGAGAGGACAAGAAGAATTCATGTCATCTACAGAAGTATTTCATAACAGGAGATACTACCTTAGGTGTTCAGAAAAGGTTCAGATAATGGCATTGTTTTATGAGAACATGAAAATACTATCTAGTCTTTAAAAAGCAAAATTACTAAACAAAACAGCTCCAAAAATGAAGTTATTTCTTAGTCCTATTGATTACTAGACTGTATCAATGGCTTACTTTTATTCTTTCTAGCAGATTAGAAACATTGCTTGCATATTTAGACTTACAAAACCAAACAAGTATTTACATGTTGAATAACCCTTTGGAAGCCAGACAAACTAAACATGGCATAATAACACTCGTTTAATTTGTTCTGAGCAGCCATCATAGCAAGCTCTTCCAAACTAGTATTCTTTGGTAGAAAATGAAATACTACGTAATGAAGCAAAAAAAACCCTGCCTGCACACCCTTGGAAGAGATATATTCTTTGACCCAGTGCTCCAGACTAAAGCCTTGAAATTTTTGCACAAGAATGCTGCATGAAGGAAGCCCAGACAAAACAGACACTCGAGATGTTAGAAGGTTGTGTAACCTCAATCTCAGACACTCCTCCTTCCAATACTCAGCACAGATAGCACTACCATGCACCAAAAGAAAAGGCTCTCAGACAAAGAAATCCAAATACCTTACCCTATCCTAAAAGTAAAATAAACCTACATAGGGATGACAGTGCAATTGCTCTCATTGATACATTTATACGAGGTTCTGGGGTAACTGCAAAATGTGTAGTTTTCTAAACCGAAAATTATCTCAAGATGAAAGTTAGTAATATAGCAATATTTATTCCTCTTAAAAGGTGATAGCAATTTCTTTACTTGGACTGTCAAGAGTTATAGAAAGCTTCTTTATCATGGGGAATAACTTGTTGCCTGCAGACATTCTTACAGAAGGCTCTTTATTGGTATCCAGCCAACCGGGTTTTCTAAACCACCGCAAGCTTCATCAAACTACAATTGCTTACAAAAACAAGTTGTAGCAAGCAGGATGAGTTGAGCTAGGCTATTCAGACTGAAGAGGGATTTAATCGCCAAACAGCAAAATATAGTGAATTTGCAGTTCTGAAAATGTGTACATAGCTAGATATTCAGGTAACTTATACACATAACTACACCTGAGCTTGCACTGTATTTAAGACCAAATGCAACTACCAGCCAAAACCATAAAGAAGAAACTGTCAAATTATTTAAATTAAAAAAAAAAAAAATCACTGTTTAGAAATAAATATATGCTTTGGCACACCAGCGTGGTGTACATGAAGTGAGAAGGATTATCACAATACCCAAAATCATTAAAACCTTTAAACATTAAATTTCATATTAGCTGCTTGACAGAGTTATTCCAACAGTTTTTTTCCCCCCCATAGCAGTATTTCTTAGTCTTCACTGAGGGGGAGTCTGCGGGAGAGGGGAGGGGGGAAGAAAGTCTATTAAAAAGTTATTTTTCTCTATGTTTTGCAGCAAAAATGCAGCTTCACAAATAAACTATCAGTGAGCACAAAAAGTGAAGGCCTTTTAAGTATTTAACTCTATGCAAGTCCACTCTTAAATTAGACACTTCAATAAAAGTAGATGTTTATGTGTTTTTACTTGCAAAGTCTTCTCTTCTGAACATTTCTCTCTTACTGAAAGCATGCATTTAATTTTTAAATAATTCTACAATGTGTTTTTATACATTAAACACCCTCTACACTGGAAACTAGTATCATTCAAGTGTCTCACATCACAACTGCAGATGACAGAATGCAAACCAAACACTAAATATTGCATATGAAGTGAAATAAGAGGACAAAACACACTGTATCAAATATTTTATAAACCACCAGCAAACAACTTTTATCTTGAATCCCAAGTACAACACGGTTCAAGTAAGCTGGTCACCTGCTTACTTGACACAACTGTGATAGAAGAAATTACTTCTCCAAACCACGGGCTTCATATACAATGCCATTTTGGCCAAAGCTAGAAACTGTTTCTCAAAATGTATCTGCAAAGTAAAGGGTGGAAAAAACACTTTTATTAACCTCACTTTACATGACAGGTTTATTAATTTTTCATTATTCTGAAGCTAAATGCAAGCTGCTGATCTAACTGAGAGAAAAAAAACATAGAAGGAATACAACTTACAAGAGAGAAACTTGGGACTAAGGGCAGGGAATGGGTAACTCTATCTGAACGCCCCCACAGATTTCCATCCTGGTACTTTGTACCCTTTGAATATGACAACTCCCATCACAGAGCCATACATATACGGCACACAAAAATCTGTAAGTTACATTCCTCATTTAAAGACGAATGCTGTCCTAAAATGAATCCCTTATCATAACCAGTTGAATAAATACTGCAGCTAGAGTGGATTAAATGAAGAAAAGATTATTCTAAATTCTTTTCTCCCATTAAGTTACTTTAGGAACAACTTGAACTCACCCTCAAGGAATAACCCACATGGGGTTAAGAGCATTTTGAAAAACCAAAACATAGAACATCCATGATACACTTATTATCTAACACAGAGATAATGCTTGGAGAATTCTTGGATGAATAGTAGTTTTAAGGAAAGGAAATCTAGTAAGCTTGTCTTTAATAAATGCATACTTTGCCAAGTGTTTCTCTTCACTGAGTTGCTCCTATATACAGTCTTCAAACGCAATGTCACACTGTCTCGCATGTAATTTTACGACGTATTACTGCTTTGATTTTCAGAGTAAAGTGTATTAAATACTCTCGGTTCTTGGGAAAGGCTGCTAGCAATGATCACTTTAAAAAGCATATGAAAGCTTGAATTGCTATGTCCTTTGTTTCACAGTACGACAGACTATCAGACTGAGATCTGAAGAAGTTTCATTAGTCCAGGCTATTTTTCACTTGGTTGCTTACTTTATTTCAAGCTGCAGTATTATCACTGTTTATTATAGTAAAGTCTGTGCTTCTCTAATCAAAGAAAGATTATACAATTTCACTAATTTCTAAGCCTAGCCAAAGTTGGGATTTGGATGAAGGTGAACAACTATGACTCAATCCTGAAAACACCATGTGATGCTTGCTAATAATGCAGTCTTCTAGAAAAAATGGACTGGAGTGTTTCTGCAACTTTTTTGCTGAAGAGGTTTATATTCTAAGAATCCTATTAATACACTTCCTGGATTATCCAGTGGTAAACACTTAAAACAGACACTAACTGCCACCTCTGGAGAGCCAAGAAGAAGCTGCTAAGATTCTTGATACTGATTTCACAATAGTTGTTAGAATCATAGAATCATTTAGGTTGCAAAAGACCTTTAAGATCATCGAGTCCAACCGTTAACCTAGCACTGCCAAGACTACCACTAAATGATATCACTAAGCACCATATCTACACGACTTTTAAATACCTCCAGGGATGGTGACTTCACCACTTCCCTTGGCAGCCTGTTCCAATGCTTGATAACCCTCTCAGTGAAGAAATCTTTCCTAATACACAGCCCATTTCCTCCCACCCTATCACTTGCTACTTGGGAGAAGAGACTCACCTCACTACAACCTCCTTTCAGGTAGTCGTAGAGAGCGTTAAGGTCTCCCCACAGCCTACTTTTCTCCAGGCTGAACAACTCCAAGTCCCTTAGACTGTCCTCACAAAACTTGTTCTCTAGACCCTTCACCAGCTTCATTGCCCTTCTTTGGACACACTCCAGCACCTCAATGCCTTTCTTGTAGTGAGGGGCCCAAAACTGAACACACTATTCAAGCTGCGGCCTCACCAGGGCCGAGTACAGGGGTACAACCGCTTCCCTACTCCTGTTGGCCACGCTATTTCTGATACAAGCCAGGATGCTATTGACCTTCTTGGCCACTTGGACTCACTGTGGGCTTATGTTCAGCCAGCTCTTGACCAACACCCCCAGGTCCTTTTCCGCTGGGCAGCTCTCCAGCTCTTCCCCAAGCCTGTAGCATTGATGGGGTTGTTGTGACCCAAGTGCAGCACCTGGCACTTAGCCTTGTTGAATCTCATACAATTGACCTCAGCCCTGTCCAGATTCCTCTGCAGAGCCTTCCTACACTCAAGCAGATCAACACTCCTGCCCAACTTGGTGTCATCTGCAAACTTACTGAGGGTGCACTCGACCCCCTTGTCCAGATCACTGATGAAAATATTAAACAGAAATGGCCTCAATACTGAGCCCTGGGGAACACCACTTGTGCTGGCTGCCAGCTGGATTTAACTGCATTCACCACAACTCTTTGATCCTGGCCATCCAGAGAGTCTTTCACCTAGAGTACACCTGTCCAAGTCATGAAGCAGCCAGTTCCTCCAGGAGAATGCTGTAGGAAACAGTGTCAAAGGCTTTACTAAAGTCCAGGTAAACAACATCCACAGCCTTTCTCTCATCCACTAAGTCCACTTATTAATTCGTTTTGGCTTAGGCTGCTACAGTGTACAGCATTTACTGCTCTTCTTGAACATCACCTGAAAAACGTGAACTGCTCATCCTCAAAAAGGGGTTCAGATTTTCTGCGCCCAATTTGGTATAAGCAAGTTATCTTCAGTGAGTTATGCGGAGTTCATCTACACTCAGAAGGAAACTGGCCCTCTGCTGGGGTTCAGTACTGAGACCTCTGAACCATTACCCAAAAAAAGGTTAGTTAACAGTACAAGCAAAACAGAACCACTTCAGAACAGATGCTGAAATGTCAATAGCATCACTGTATTTAGCCTATCATGCTTGTAATAGAGTCCGTCACTATACATTCTTACAATGCTGCAAAATCTACTTTAGTACCATTTCAGTTGCACTTGATAGCACTGCTCTTGAATGCTTAATTCCGTGTAGCAACTCATCCTATTTTATCTTGCCCTGATACAGAAAAAAAACATCTGTGAGATGGCTGCAACTAATAGCTGATCCTTAACCACAATGTTTCTTAGTGTCTCCCCAGTGACCAAGCCCTACAACTGTTCTTGCAATAATTTTTGCTTTGAGCTACAGCATATACATTATTAGTGGAATATTATGCTTTAGAGATGCAAATGGTATTTTCTGGCAGTTGCTCTAATTTTGAAATGTTCTTTCAATATTGGTATCATTTATCCACTACACAAGTCCTTTTATTAGCAAATATTTGGAGGTATCTTCCAATTACAGATGGCAACTTTCATGGAAGTGCCTAGCCTGTAGAAACTCCAGACTAGACACCCACAACATAGTGTTACCAGCACTAACTGGAAAGCCTGCTTAAAGCACACATCCTGAACTGGATGACTTGTCGCTACAATAAACACTATTGATGTACCCTACTTACAATAACTGAAACAAATCACAGTAATTTAAAACATTTCAAACCCCCATTTTAGGTAAAACCACTGAAGCTTTTTATAATGATGATGGAAGCTATGTTATTCCATATGCACAAACAGTCAAATCATTTGGAACATTACCTGAGGGATATTTGCTGCCGACAGCCTTTGTCCTCTATAGCCCAAATTTCCTAATGCAAGCAGGGTCTTGAGAGACTACTTTTCACACAGCTATGTGCCCAGACTCTTGGAATATGACCTAATTGGTGGTCAGAGATTCAAAATGTGATGCAACAACTATATTTCTGGTTAGCTTTGTTCATTTTGTATGTTATTTTCTTCGGATTTAACTGTTCATTACATTATTTTATTCAATATCCACTGAAAAAAGCTAGTAACTGAGACAAAGATGAGTTCTACACAAGCTGAGCATTTAACTTCTTTTACATTTAAGAGTCCCACTTTTTTCTAATATGAAAAATGAATGTGGTCTAAACTACTGTTATTTTCTACTATTTCATTAGAACTCATTTTTCTGTTGTATTCAACACATGCTGGGCTGCAGTAAGAAGGTGACTGACTACTGCTTAATAATTCAATTTGTGTTTCCCAAGATAAGGAATATTTTAGTACTAACAGAACCAAATGGGACTCTAGATAATTCAAAGCAATCCCTGTTGATCAAGTTCTAGCATATGCATGTACACATAGGAATATAAGGTCTACAAAAGCTCTGGAAATAGATTAATGCAACTACAATATGCAGTTGAAGTTTTCAAATAACCACAGTGTTACTCTACTAAGCCTTGTAAACATCAACTCACAGAAGAGCTCCGTTTCAAAGTAAGTTACAAGAGGAGTAAGGCAAACAAGGATAACCATATGCCATTCTCCCCGTTTGTGCTGCTTCTTTCTGATACACGCATAAAAAGCACCCACAAGGTGATGCCAGGCTTTAAAAAAAAAAAAAAAGTATGACAAAGGCAACAAATCCATCAAAATATGATTTAATTATTTCTAACAATAAGATGCATATATCTGTCAGTAACACAAGAGGATGGGTCTTTTTAAATTAAAAGTTAAAGGTCAACTTCTGGCATACAGTTTAACTACAACTTGCATGGAAATAATAGTTTTATGATGCTTAGCAACGTTATTTAAAAACCAGAAAATTAATGTAATGCATTAAATTAGTTTTAACGGGTTGCAATTAATCCTGCTTAAAATTGGGGAATACATTGCAACAACAACCTAAAAAAAGTTAATACAGTACTCTGCTTTTCGATGAGGTTTAACAGGTGTCTAGAGAACTTCTAATCTTGAGAGAGTTGAAAATCACATCAAACCTCGTTGTGAAGACTTTCCTTGTTAATGGGATATAACAGAACATCAATCATTAGATTGCATTATGGAAAACTCTCAAAAAACTTAATCTACAACTGAAAATTAAAAAAAAAAAAATCTAATTTTCTATAATTTTGTTTCACGTCCTACAATAATCTGAAAAAAAAAAGATTTGTACATCTAGAATGTGCACCTACATGCACAATATTGTAGAAAAATACTATTCAGTCTGACGCTTATCCTCATACTTGAAAGTGCTGAGGATAAAATGATTTAGGTACATTACATGTATCAAAATTAAACAAAATTACTCAATGGCTGCTACGAGATCTCAAAAAACCCCAACCTAGCAACTATGATATGCGTGTCTTCAACCTGATGAGAACATATAATGACATTAGAAATAACCACTTCACTTACAATTCATTTACACTAAGGGAACAGAATAGTTGTATTTCAAATTAGTATTAGTTTAACTCAACTGGACATATAAACTCTCATACTTAGACAAGGTAATGTACAACTTTAACTGAGGATAATGTACATTTAAATACAAAATGGAATACAGAAGAGCATTTTGCGGTCTTCACATTGTAGTTTCTTTCAGATCTATCCATCATACATCTTTTCAGATGTATCCATTACCTGAGGTCACAATAGGGAAATGTGATACTGTAAATTCAGACACTATAAAAAACTCTATTTCGTTTTTTTTTAATGGTGAAGAACAGTGCTACAACAATCCAACACGATGCATAATTCATTTAGGGAAAAGTAGTTCCATTGACTTGGCGAATCTTACGTAGTGACTCATGAACTCTTGTACCTGAAACTAAATTTCCCGAATCCCAAGTTATGCAACTAGATTAGCAAGATAAGCATGTTCACTAGAATACAGTATTAATTTTTTCCCTAATTTTTAAGCCCAAAATTGTGCTGTTACTTTTTAAATTCAGAAAAAAGTTTACAGCAGAACTGTATTTTTTTACCTGCGAGTAGATTATTATGGCGAAATCTGTATCATAAAGCAGAGAAAAAAAAGCCCTGAAGTAGGTGTGCTTTTTTTCCAACAGCCTGTTAAACTTCAGCTGTCTCAACTTGTAGTTATCATTACAAATGTTCAATTTATAAATACAAATTCCAAATATTTCTTAAGTAGTTAATATAGATTATGGGAATCAAGAAAGTACATACAATATGAACTGTCTGGTACCTATGATGGGAAATTTTTTCCTTAAGATTCAAAAGCGATACGAAAACCAATGAAAAGCATGCTTCTGCTGTGACGCATTCCCCCCAGAAGTCTTACAAAAATTATACTATTGAATAATGTAAACATAAGTGTCAGGTTGCATCTAGAGTAACAGACCACACATTATGGAAGAACTTACAAGAAAAGATTGCCAAATTTCTGATCTGCTACTGATTAGCAGAAGAATGTTATGCATTTGTTCCTAGTTGTAATCTAATCTTCATGCATATTCAAAAGTTACAGTATATGTGCATAGTAACAATAATCTTGCATGATGGTTCTTTACACAGCTTCCTTAGTAACATGGGTCCTAATGAAGATAATTTCAGGAAGATGGCAAATTCTGTATAATTTCACTATACAGAAAATATACCCAGATTTCAAAAAGAACAAACTTGTTACAAATTACAGCTCATACTGCTTTTTGGCCATAATATAAAAGTAGTAACAAGGTACTCATCATTTTATATTGCTTAACACTTTCAATGCTGTATTTCCTTCACATACTTATGTTTTACTGATGTTCTCCTTTTAAAAAAGTATGAAGGACTGTTGCTTTGTAGTTCACATTTATACAGCTTTCCTAGAAGAACACAGAACACCATACTGAATGCCTATTGTGCAGAAATAACCCTGAAGGCTGTATCATAGCAGTATGCAGTAGAAAACCCTTACCAATTTTTCATCAACTGTGATGAGTTGCGTGTCTCGAGTTTGGTCCCGTGCCAGCCGCCATGTGGAAGTGCTCAGTGACCTGCGGTGCAAGACTTGAAGTTAAAAAATGATTCATGCAATGAGAAAATAGAGGCAGACAAATCTTACATAAACAAGTTACTTTAACAATATCCGTCTTGTAAAAAAAATTGAAGAGGGAGAGATGAGGGCACAAAAATCCTTTTTCTCCCCAATTAGTTCTGTCTGCTGAGTTTTTGGCAGACTCCCACTTAGCAGTTCACAACAGGCTGCACTTTATGTCAGCCTACAGGCTCTCTGTCACAGAGACTGCCAGTGGCAAGGACTGTACTGCTCTATATGAATGTACAGTAGCTGGTTTGTCACGAACAGAAAAATACAAGGCTGCTGCAAGCATTCTGGAACTCTGATCCTTAAAATAAAGGCATCAGAGGAAAAAAATCCTAATCTACTTGTAATGGTAAAGCTCCAGTTCTATACTTTAACAACAGAATATCAACAAATTAAAAAAAAAACACCAACAAACAACAAAACCATCAACAAAACAAATACTAAGCTGATAAACAAAATCGTCTGCTTTTGAGTGCGCAAAGCTCACAACTATTTTGCTTCGTTTCTAAACCTGTATGGGTCAGCTTATTCACTTCCACAAATTTGATTAGTCTTTTTGCATAATTACTAAATCTGTAAGGTACAGATGGAAACACAGAACCCAATTCCCTATCACTGAATTAAGTAGTAAAATTTGTCCTTAATTTGCATTATGTCACTAATGTCAGGATTGGGTCCTTTGAGTACAAATCAACTTTTGGCAAAATAATACAACAGCAAGTGAAACTAGCCAAAAAGTCCAGTTCTCTGAGCTAATAGTGCTTCACATTTTATTAACATTTTAAACAAATGAGGCACAAAAATACAAAAGTATAGACAACTGAACAGTAAGAGGGATTAAGGCACTTCCGTTTCAACTGTTCTTCAGAAGATTACATAATTTGGGAAGCCAGACATACTTGCAGATGCAAATGAACTTTGAGATTTTCCTATAGGATACTTACAATCATACTTATAATTATATATAATTTAATGCTATTGGTAATGTTTACCTAATTTTTGAGGAAACCATCCGTAAGTGCCTTCAAAAACACCACAGCTTTTAAAGCCAAATTTGGAATTTGAAACTTGAGACTTTCAGAAAATCTGCAATACTATCTAAACTAACTCCTCCACACATAAACTATAACTACTAAATAGTCAATAACATGAATGGTGTCTCAGGACCAGAGAACTTGCACACAATCACTCAAAACCTGCAGGATTAAAAGAACGTATCTTCTACCAATCCATGGAAACATGGAAGACCTAACAGTCCCAATGACACAAGCATCTACCATGTCTTCTAATCTCAAATCCCTCCCTAATTTTTGTCCATTCTAGTGAGAATGCATTTGAAGATATTAACTTGATAATTTAATTAATCTAACTGCACTGGATTTAACACATTAACTAAACAAGCCTTTAATTTTCAAACAATATTAGCATGGTAAAGCTTTTAGGAGGTAAAACCTACACTAGAAAGGAATTTGAAATTAGTGCCTATAAAGAAAGCCACAAGAATCTTATAAAACTAAGGGACTGGAACAAAGTTCAGTTCAGCAATACTGCAAATGCAGATTCCCACAAATCTATACTTCTAACACAGATTACACTCTACTAAATCACCTTCCATTTGCCAATAACAACTTCAAAAAATCTCCACGTCATAAAAAACAAATTCAAAGCACAAAGTTTATAGAATCACTCAACTTTGTGACATGGACAGACACATCCATTCCTATTTAAAATTACAAAATCTGCCTAGAAGCATACTTTGAAGAACGAAATGAAGCTTTCAAGTGCAAGGGAATATAAAAATTTTATAAACATGGAAATGATAACTACTCAGATAGCTCAAAATCTCTGTCCCAGAGAGCTTCTGGCTTAACACAGCTGTCATTTTTTAATTTGTACATGTAAAACAATACATCATAGAAACAGAACAAACAGATACTGCAGTATGCTACAAGAAACAGATCTTAGATGGTCCTTATTCAAAAACACAAAAACACACCAAGAGAGAAGTTATCCTAAAAGCCTTCAGAATAACAGCATTACACTTGAGTTCCAGAGGTAAGTAGCTGAAGCCACAATATTTCCAACCTTAAACAAGGCAAAAAACATTTTAATTTATTTTAGGAAAACTAGTTTCTCCCCAGGAACTTTAGTGTCAAAGTAGTATTCTACAAGTATTCTAGAACTTCATGCAATAGAGTGTTCACTACACTACTTAATACATGGCCAAAGAAGGACATTGGATTATGCAATCAAATTGGTCCTTTCTGGATAGAAAATAATCTAAACTATGAATCAAGATGTTCTCTGAACCTTGCTCTGTGTAGAGGTCTGATGAATACAAGAAGATTTGAGAATGCCAGGATCTAAGTAGTACAGGCTGATCAGAATCACACTTTTTCTTGTAATATAAATGCCACTTGGAACAAAATGTAGCACAATTCAGTTTGAAGTTGGTTTGGGGTTTTGTGTTTGTGGGTTTGTTGTTGTTGTTTTTTGTTTTGTTTTGGGTTTTTTTGTTTTAAATTTGGAAAAGCAGTAATCAGCTCTGAAAACTATAAATGCCATGCCCTTCCAAAATTATTTCCACTCAGCATTATGTCATTTGACATGGTTTTTACTGAGATGATTGCTCATTTTGGAAATTTCTATATTTGCAGGGGGAAAAAAAAGAAGATATTTCATACCATTATAGTTAATAGGGAAGAGCAAGGTAAAAATCCTACCAGATTAAAGGTGGGCAGAACGTCTCTCTGAGATGCCTCTACCATGCATACACAGGGAGCTGATTTTTTTGCACAAGTTGTCACTGTCAATTGGGATAAATTGCAAGGCATCACACCTTACAGCTCTCCATGATGTTTCAGCTCTTCTACAAAATCAGACAGACGGTTTACTAACCTAAGTCAGCTTCTGCTCCTCTTCATAATTTTTCAAAACCATTTCTCTTGACTACACCACCCTGGAAAAAGCCTAACTGTTACTGGAATTTGCAACCTTGTACAGTTCTTAAATGCCCAGTCTTCTGTCCATACCTGGATTGCAATGAGTTGGAAAGAACATACTTTCCCAAAGAACCTCCTATTTGAAAAGTGGTTGAATACTGGCATTTGGACCAGACTAGGAATGTGAACTGTAAGTCCATGGAGGCGTGTCTGAGCAAAATTACATAAACCACCAGTTTTGCTTTAAAGATGACAGTCTGTTGATATTTCCATTTGTTGCATCTCTCATAGGAAAGTAACCTGGATCTCAGAAATACCAGCAACTCTGAAATATCATGTCATCTGAAATACTACTATTTAGAAGTTAGTAGAAAGTTTATATGATTCCCAGAGCACTTGTTTAATTTTCAACAAGTTTCACTACAAGTTTGCCCCTAATGTCAGGCATTTAACTGAGGAGATAACCAGGAAACAGATCTCTTTCACAATCCTCTTTTCTAACTCCCAAAACAAGTATCATTTCATCACTCAAGATGCCCCTTAGAAATTGTATGAACTTTGCAGTATTTATTTTACCTTCAAATTAAATGAATATGCAATCTAAATCACTTAAGTGACCACTAAATTTAAACCTTTTATCCCCTCCTCAACAGTGAAGTAATTCTCACAAAATTCCAAATTAATACTTGCCTTTGCCCACATTCACCTTGATCTTTAGGTAGCTTTTGTAACAGATAAACTTACAGAAGTATAAAACATGCTTTTTCCAGTTCCACTGTCACAAGGTTCTCCTTTCTTCTACTACTGACCTCCGGAAAGGTAATCTGCTTTCTTCCTTTCTCTTTGTAAGCAATATGGGTCCACATTATTGTGTTTTGTCTCTTTTTGACTGCTTCTGCATTTATTTTTTCCTGTTGAAACATCTTGGGATGAGGCTTTAAGACTAGGAAGTTCCATTTCTTTCCCTGTTCCAAGACTAATCAAACTCTGATTTAAAATTAATGTACACAGAATACTTCAATTAATAGACCAGCAATATAATTCTATAAATTCAGAAATTTTTATACATAATAGCTAGCAACAATAAACCCTGCTATCTTCTAGGCTCATTAATGTCCCATTCAAAACACAGATCAGACAAACTTCCTTCACAGTTACAATCTAACAAAGAAGGTGTGATGAGACTCCAAGCTGGCCACAGCTCTGCTGTGGATCTGCCCAAACATTTTTCTTATAGTGAGCTCCCAAACAAGCTTTTAAATGTAAAAGCCTGGGTTTACTAGAATAGTTAGGCTTTTAAAACAAAAACTCTTCAAAATTACATACATGAAAATGAAATTAAGGTTTATAAAAAAAGTTACCCATATCCTTTATGATCTTGCAGATACTTTCCCACAGTATCCCACATTAGTGCATGTGGCTAATCCAATCTGCAGCTTCTTGGATTATAACAAACCCTCCACAAAGTCTTCTAGTCCCTAAAAAGCTTTTCCTTCATCAAGAAGGCTGGGCTGTATGGCTAATGAAGGTGCCACACTTAGTCCACAGGGACTCAGACAGCAAAATTCTCCTCTTGCTGAAGTTTGTCTTTCTGGGCTTCTTCCTTCAGATGGATCTGGCATCACAGGTCTCCTCTAAGTATATTCCCTCTCTCAAATCTCCTAGTCACTCTTCTAACAGAAGATTCCTTTTTTGTTCTCTACATGTTAGTCTGTCACAGAAGTGACAGAGGTGTCTTTGTGTTCCCACAAACATGGGTAACTTGGAATATAGCAGCCTATAGCAGTGCCTTTGGCTATAAAGACCACCACTCAAATTGTCATTAGGTTTGCAATTATGAAAGCTGTATTTTCTCCCCACCCTGTGCCATTGTTTTGGGCATTTATATTCCTTAAACTTGATCTATATGATCCTGTATCATTATTTTACACTATTATCTTTTAATAATTTCTATCATTTATTACCGTTTCATTATACTAATTTCTACAGTTCACTTAAAATGTAACTTTGTATAATACAATTTTGTCTTTACCAGCAATCTGACCATGGTCCAGCTTCAGCATGAACTCTGCTTTAATATCTGCTATAAAACAATACACTTTAGTGATATTTCTGGGTTTCAGTGTTAGGAATTTTAAAAATGTTAAGATCACTTTTTATTCCACAGTGCACAGTTCTTTGGAGAGGCATTATAGACCTGAACGTTGCATCTAGACTGGGTTATGGCTACAATATGTTATTTTAGAGTCCCACAGTAAATCTAAATGTCTTTTATACTGTGTAGAGCGAGAGACAAGAGTAGAAACTTGGCAAAGACTATACTACACGTTCTTCTTATTAAATACTTGTAAAAATATTCTTACATTAGCTCAGTAACACGGAATGAACTAATGACTACTAGTGAAAATGTGAATTTATAGAGTTCAAAAATTTCTACAGGTATCGCATATCCTGGAATGCTCTGATCATCTAATCACGTCTTACACGAGAAATGTGTACTCCCCTTCCACTGTCTTCTGCTGTTCCAGCAAAGTCACAAATGGGTTCCACATCTCTTCTACACAAAGGGAGGGGTCCATTGAGAAACTATTGGAAGTTCTGCAGTCTTCACTACAATACTTACACCAGTATCAGGTCTCTCGACCATCTTATCCCACTGTGGGATAAGGACATAGCAGAGTTGTTTCAGGACACATGCTTATGTCTCCTCTTCCCTTCTTACACTAGAGGCCCCAACTCTGTTGACTCCATTAACGAGTTCTGTTGAACCGGAGAAACCAAACAGTAAAAAAATGGATAGCAAAAGTCTTTTGTGGTATCAGGATGAAGAATATTAAGGCATCTGACTTGAGCATTCATCTTCGTAGTTTTGGATATCTGTATTCAATCTCTAAAATTTGACAAATTTGAACTTAAATATCTGCTAAATAGCCTATGCTTAACCCCTATATGCTTTTGTCTTTTAATCACATAAACAGAAAAATAAATGGAAGTATACAGAAGAGAATGCCTGCCACAAAGCCTCTGGAAATGTCATGAAGAATCCCTCACAAGCCTAGTGGAAGGTGAGAAGCAGCCATTTTTACAAGGCATGAGTTTGCCTTCCATGAAAAGCAATGCTGTGACTGGCATGTTACACTACACGCAGATGCGAAAACTTCTATTTACCTGATCTAATTACATAGCTTAGATTTAATTTGTTGCACAAAAAAAGGCTCCTTAAACTCTTTGTGCAACACATCTGTTTGATCTATTAGCACCCCCTTTTGGTCAACTGGTGGAGATATGTTAAAGAAAACCTGATATCACAGCACAGGTAATCAGATCACAACACAGAGATGAAACAAAGTCTTGAAGAAAACCTCATGTGCCTCATAAAAAAAGAAGTCAGTCATTAAGAAGTAGGTCTAAATGGTGTTTTAAGTATTCTGATACTGAATGACCAGGGCACCAGTAGGTTGAATATACATATATGCCTAAACAAAAGCCGTGATGAACGATTCAATACATTGAACAGATAATCATTCTTAGAAAGCCAACCTTGTTTAGTATTATGGTATTTATCAGCAATAATATAAGCTTCACAGCCACCATAAAGACATTAAATTCTGAACAAAAAGAAGACAGAAACACCGATTTTTTGCCACATTATCCAACCTAGTAACACACCACAATTAAGCAGACTAAAAACAAGCCAGTATGTTATCTCATATAAAATAAAGGCATTATTGACTGCATGTTTTACAATGTCAAATACAGTAGAGATCACAGTATTGAGCCCAAACATAATGCATTTTTACAAAGCCGGTTTGTAAAGTTGAACTTGTGAGAGATGAACTTAAACAGAGTAGAATAATACTTCCTTGGTATTAGATTCACTATTGTAATTAAAATGATAAAGACTTCACACAGTCAATAGCATTTTATTTTTACCAGGATAAATTTACTATTCTTATTATATAGCAACATAAACAAAATAGGTAATATAATGCCAAACAATGCCTATGAAGACAATGCAGTTCTATTTTGCAGGATGAACTGCATGAGTAACTTTTGGGTTTAGAGGGAAAGCAAGTTCCCCATTTATAAATAGTTACATTCTCAGACAATATTGGCATATCGTAATTTTTCCTTTGCCTATAAAATGTTAAATCACAAACACAGTAAATTATGTTTAGGGATTGTTTAGTCTGGAGAAGGCCTCTAAGCTGAGGGGAGACCTTACCGTGTTCTACAGCTACCTGATAGGAGGTTGTAGTGAGGTGGTTGTTGGTCTCTTCTCCCAGGTAATTAGTGATAGGATGAGAGGAAATGGATTCAAGTTGCGCTAGGGGAGGTTTAGATTGGAAATTAGGAAAAATTTCTTTACTGAAAGAGTGGCCAAGCATTGGAACAGGCAGCCCAGGGAGGTGGTGGAGTCATCATCACTGGAAGTATTCAAAAAATGTGTAGACATGTCACTACAAGACATCGTTTAGTGGACATGGTGGTGTTGGGTTGGACTTGATGATCTTAGAGGTCTTTTCCAGCCAGGCGGGTCACCCAGTCATAGACGGAGATCAGGTTGGTCAAGCAGGACCTGCCTTTCATGAACCTGTGCTGGCTGGGCCTGAGCCCTTGGTGCACATGCCCTGTGAGGGCCCTCAAGATGAACCTCTCCATAATCTTCCCCTGTACTGAGGTCAGGCTGACAGGCCTGTAGTTCCCCAGATCCTCCTTCCGGCTCTTCTTGTAGATGGGCATCACACTGGCAAGCCTCCAGTCATCTGGGACCTCCCCTGTTAACCAGGACTGCTGATAAATGATGGAGAGTGGCTTGGCAAGCTCCTCCGCCAGCTCTCTCAGGACTCATGGGTGGATCCCATCTGGCCCTACAGACTTGTGAGTGTCCAGGTGGCATAGCACATCCTTAACTGTTTCCTCCTGGATTATGGGGAGTTTATTCTGCTCTCCATCCCTGTCTTCCAGCTCAGGGAGCTGTATACCCTGAGGACAACTGGCTATTGAAGACTGAGGCAAAGATGGCATTAAGTACCTCAGCGTTTTCCTCATCCTTGGTGACAATGTTTCTGCCTGCATCCGATAAAGGATGGAGCTTCTCCTTGGCTCTTTTTGTTGTTAATATATGCGTAAAAATATTTTTGTTATCCCTTACGACCATGACCAGTTAAATATTTTTGTAGTAGAAATCATAAAACTCATTGTGAAAGAAGTAACATAATAGGTAATTTATAGGATGTCCAACTGCTGTCAGGTGACAGGAGCTCTGAACTACTGCCACCTGTACAGTTGCTGATCAGCAATTTCATTACATGCTACTCTCCAAACCAAAAGACCTAATCTTAGAAAATAACCTCAGATCACACTTTGAGAACAAGCAGGTTCCCCATGAACCAGTGGAAACCTCTTGTAGGTAAGTCAGCCAAAAGGCAAATAATACTACAAAAGCTGCACAGCCCAGGTCAACTATCAACTGAATTTTACATTATCTAGTTAGAAAGCGTAATAAAGTTAAAAAGGAAGGGGGAAAAGTTATTAGGGAGTAAAGACAAAATACACAGGTGACATATTTGCTCTGTTTGTGCTTTCTAAATGTCAAACTTCTCCCCACACATACACATTCAGTCATTTATTCAACTAGACAATAACTAAAAACTGTGCTCTCTTTATAGTAAGAACAACAGAAGTCAAAGGGTTTAATTCCAAAACTGTTAGGAATGAAACTAATGTTCCACAACCCACCTCTGTCATAGGGAAGTTTATGCATTTTGAACAAGAGTCTTTGAATAATATAAAATTAAACAAAAAAATGAGTAAAGTGTTTGCAAACTGATTTATGGCACAGTAGAGTCCGGTATTTCATCCCTATCCTTTCCTCTTGATTTAGCCTTTCTATTTGACTGCACTTACTGGTTTAAGTAATACTTATTCCACTAATCTAACGTAATAGCTAGGTCTGTAAAACATGGCATATAAATAACGGCAACTTCTTTCTTATTTAATGCCTTCAAACACTTGAACTGTAAACTACTGAACTAAACTATAGTACTAAAATTAATCCTTTAAAGTGTTACTGAAAAATTACATCTTGGTTCACAATGGTTTACGAAAGTCAATGAAGCTATTTGGTTAGTAAACCTCAGTTTTTGGGCAGCTATGAAAAATTGTATTGAAAAGCTATATATTCATTTATGTCTGTAGTACTTTGTCAAAGACACTTAGAGACAAATGCCTCACAAATGGAATGCAACATACAGAAGCAGATCACTTTTCAGAACTGTATGCTCTCAGCAGTTATTCTAGATGAGAATGGGATAATCAAGCTAATATTATTGTGTACTATTTTATTTCACCCTTGCTTTGTCAACTTTGCCTTATCTCAGCCACTTCACTCTTCAATTTCCTTCCTGACATCAAGCTTTTGTCCTCAACTCCTCTTTGAACTGTTGCAAATCCACAGTTATCAGGCACCTTAGTAAATCTCTAGTGTATCACACACCTTTATCACACCACAGTCCATTTTTTAATTCTTCTGCCTGTCCACACCATTCGTTTGTTGACATACTTCCAACTTCCTTTTCACATACCTCTGAGTGGAACAATCCCCATGATATTTCAACAAATCTTTGCCTACTGAGGTACATGCAGAAAAGATACACGAATGGTACTATTTTACATGCAAGAATATAATTTGAGTTTTCAAGTCAGCTTGTGCTCTAATATTAAGTCTGAAGACAAACTCTGCAAGACCATGCATGGAGACCCTAAGGGCACCAACAGGTCTTAAAGGCCGTGACCAGCCTCACCCAGGGCCTCCACGCACACTCCCTGCCTGTGGCCCTGGAGCTCCATTTAAGCTCAGCTCTGGGTCTTCAGGCCTTGCCTAAGCAATGTCACTAAGTGTTTCCGCCTCCAGCCCTGGCTCTGGCTCCTGTCTCCAAGCCTGGCTCGACCACTCCTCACCCAAGCTGCAGTATGATTCTAGTCCTGTTCAGACCCTGTTGCCTGGATGAACTTCAGACACACATTGCAGCTTGTCTCCGAACCCATCTCTGGTTCCTTTTCCTCCTGACTGAAATCCCTAGACGAATCATGGACCTTGCTCACGACTTCACTCTGTCTGGGACTGTTGATGGACCCTGTTACCAGCACTCAGCTTTCCTCACGTATGGCTACTGTGGGACTGTGCCCTGGTCAGTGAGGGCACTGTCACTGCTGGGATCACCCTCAGCTTCCAGCTTGCCTCACCTTTAGGAACAGCCAGCCCTCGCTGTTCCCTGACGTTTTCCTAGTCATTAATTCCTATCAAATTCAGTTTTTTCCAGTGTATGCAATATATTTACACTTGTTCTTCAGCTTCATTACTTTGCAACCAAAGCACAGGACTTAATTTTTATGTAGTCTCTCTATAAGGACCAATCTGAAACCTTATGTCATTTTAAAAAGATAGTAATGACACAGGTTTTTTTGTTGTGGGTATCAGTGATTAATTAGCTTCTACAATACACATCTGTCTTTAGCTTTAAACAAATGGTTGGCTGCAAAGTAAGCAACTGATGCAGGTGTCTCCAACAGAAGTTTTTTAAAAATTATCACATCAAAACTTCAACTGCTATTCTACATGCAAGTAACAATTACATAGCACTAGTTTAGGGAAAAAAAAAAAGTCCTTTCTTCTCGAGAGTACTGTATAAGCAACCGCAGTCTTGGGACAACAATTCTTTAAACTGATGAAGGATAAACTATTGCATGTTACAAGAGTAATACAATGAAACTGCCAAGCTACTTAAATGAAGTCTACTTTAAAAGAAAGCTTGAGTGCCCTGTTGTTCTATAATTATCTTACTTCATTTTCTTTCCATTTGCTGCTATTTATTAAAGTAAACACACATTACAAGCATTTCTGGAGAACTCATCTTTCAAAATAAAAATAACCTCATCAGCTACCCTACTTGTGTATGCTCTTGTACTCTTAATACACACACCCTCTCCTCCTCCACTGATACCATTCTTTCCTTTTGCTAGTCTCCTTTCATATTCTTACTATCTGAGCAGCTATTAGGTCTCTGAAAGGAGACTGCTAGCCTTGCTATTGCTCACTCTTTTCTAAAGTGGAATAAACCCTTCAGGCAAAACTGCTGCTTCAAATGCAGGCCTTATTCTTGAATTCCAGTTCAGGCAACAACATTCACATTATTTGTCTCTTTCTCTGGTAGGCACAATCAACACTGACATATGAAAAAACAGCACTACTGCAGAATCTCCCTTCAGATAACTTACGCAGCACATGCAAATACTCCTTGAATATATGACAGAATAGTCAAATCTACTGCATGAAGAACTCTGCAGTTTTTTTCCTTAATTTAAAATATAGTGGTTCCACCTAAAGTAGTTAAGACACTTGTGTATGCTTGGGTCTTTAAATAGCCACAAAATACATCTCTGGTTTTATAATGAAAGATGGTACTTCTTAATGTTATTGAAGTCAGATGCAATATCCATAAAAATCTCTACTTAAAACTACTGAGATATATACAAAAGATGAAAAATTAAACAGTTATCCCCTACAACAAAATTTTGATTTGGATTTCGATATAAATGGTATCACTAACATCTAGTAGAACATTATTTCATTAGACTGATATCAAATGACAACATCGAAAGAAGTATTTACAGATAGAGTATACATTCATAAAAGGTAGTTCTTCAAATATTTTCTACAAAAATACATCAAATCTGATTTTTTAAAAGTAATGAATAGAAGCTGTTTATGAAATCTTCCATGTTAACACTCCAAGAGTAAGCAGCTGCAAGAATTGTTTGCCCACACACATTCTGGAGCTGCCTACAGCCTGTCTAGTTGAGTCAAAAGTTAATTTACTTCCTCAACATCAGTCACAGGTCAAGGGAAGATTAAGACAGATATAAGCTACTGCAGCTAGAAAGCGGCTTGTTAACAAAATGGTACCTAAACATACTGTTATACTGCCAGGCGGGAACAACTGCACTTTGAAATTCAGAAATATGCCATTCATTTCTTAGGAAATATGGAAATATGCATTATAAAGAAGGTAATGTTAACTGTTGAGCTTGCCTCCTGCTAGTTTAACAATATCTTTTATTAGAAACAATAAAGGATGTTACCTTAAGACAGTTTGGAGGTATAGTTTGTAACACACTCAGAACCAAATTCTTACAAAAGAATTTTAAAAGCTTATAAAAATCCACTGCTTTCAGCTGTTTTAGTGCAGAAGCAAGCGCATTGCTTATTTGCTAGTTATCTTTCAACACAAACATACCTTAAACGTCTGTCTGCTGGTCTCTATTAAGCCTTCTCTTGCTGAAAAGGCTGTCATTTCTCCCCCTTTCGGTTTCTAATTCCAAAAGTGAAGGAACCAAATGTAATCAAAACAAGTCACTCCTAGTTACATGCCCAATAACAAACAGCAATCCAAGAAGCCTCATCAAGAACATTTTGCTGTCATAACACCTGCTCTTCTTACTTCTCCATAATTACATTAGAAAAACAGCCATTTCCAGAACAACACATTTCTCTCTTGCCCCCATTCTCAAACTTTGGCTCTCCTAGCCCCTTTTCGCCTTCTGCCCCTCTTACTTTCATGTCTTTCTACCCATCCTATTCCTCACCTAGACCAATACTGAAAGTACTTGAACTTTAAGAAACATGAAGGAAATCGCATACAACTTTAAGAATAAGAATGATCTTGATCTTAGCTCACCAGGAGACAAGTTGTGCATTAGACAAAGGCTAACCTACATGATACATGGTATTGTTCACTCTCTCATTTCTCTAATCTGTGACAGAATTCTTCACTTTGACAGCGACATCCTATTGCTCTAATGCTTCATTACATCCAACATCTTTGTTCCTCCACAGAGGCTTTCCAAAGCTTCCCCTTTCCATCTGAAAGAAAGCAGGGAGCACTCCTACACACTACTTCCCATAATGGCAAACAGAAAAGCCAAAAACAGGAAATCTAAAACATTCTGGTTTACCAGAGCCACTCTGACCACAAAATAAAGGTGCATATCCATCAACAACACACCAGTCATGAATAGGACAGTATGGTGTCTCGTCAGCTCTTACAGGATAGAAGCAAGAAGTGGCGGATTAGAAACTTTGAAATCCTACGTGAAGTACTGCAAAAGGACTGAAGTCATCCCACTTTTCAGAAATCTCCTCCTCTCTTCTGCAAAGCATGCAAAATTGATGGGGAAAAAGGGCCCTCCTTCACAAGAGTCGGACATCAGATCATCATCAAAGGACATGTGATTATAAAAAAATAACCACTGATGATGCTTCAGTCACAGTGAATATGCAAGATTTGGCTGCTAGGCCCTCTCTTATCCACATAATCATTATTTCAACAGTGCGGACAGAGTCAAAGGGAATGGGTTGTAAATGAATTACACACTTGAATATATGGAACATCTGCTTCTCCCAAACTACTGCTTCAGGCTGTCTGCAAGATCAGAAGAACACTCACTACTGCCTGGAGTCTTGTTTTTAAGCTTATGCACATTAAGTGTACAAACTGCAGTGATTTTCATCTTTTTCTCCCCTCGCTATGTCCATTTGTCTCTCTCCACATCTTCACCTGGAGTCTGCTCCAAACCTCCACACAACCAGTCTTGACCAAGAAACTCCCTTGGTTTTTATTCCACACATCAGTTTAGAGTTCTACTATTGTATTGTAAGACAGTCTAATTCACTGTACTTGCTCTTCTATGCCTTAATAACAAAATAGGTATTCAAGATAAAATTGTAAAATTCAAGTTAAATATATATTTTTAAAAGTATTTTTCCCCTGTTTATACCCAAAATGAAACTATAGATACACACCACTTCTATAGCAAGGACAAGACCTCAAAACACTTTTTCCCCCAGTCTTTTCTTGAACTTTTATTCCAGATACTGTTTGTAGATGCAGTTAGCCATTGGAATTAATTTAGAGTAACTTAAATGCTGCAGTACTATTTTTTTATTAATGAAAACCAAAGCTTCTGATGTGTCTAAACCTGACAACACCACACGTACATTATGCCGCACAGTATATGAGAGTAAGTAGCAGACATGCATTACAGCCGGATGAAATAATAAGTAATACAATTGCTGCAATGTGCTACTTATTCCAAACTTGACAAAAATGTCACACTGGCTAGCACTAACACTGGCTAAATAGTGCTTCTATTAACAGACACAGTCAGAGCTTTGTGCATCTTTGTGTTGCTCTCTGGTCTACACAGGTCTAGATCTGGGAAATGTACTGAGTTCTGTTTTAACATATGGCTTAGTATGAACATGCGACAAAAAAGGCAACATTATTTTCAAGAAAGAAAAAAAACACAAAACAAACAATAACACAAAAGAGTAAGCTAGTTATCTTAGGGGAGAAAAAAACCTTTTTTTGAAAAGTTAATAAACATTTTCTCTATTAATCATGAAAGAGCAAGACAGAAAATGAAATAAGTTTCTTCTGTAAGTCCTTTATTTCCCCGCAAAAATGGCATCCCCCTCTTTTTTTTCAAGTGGAAGCTTGCTTATGTAGATGACAACTGAAAAATAACATTTAATGGCATCCCAGGTCTCCTCATTCTCTTAAGCATATTCAAATTAATTCATACAGCATGAACTGAGTAACAGGCTTTCTACTACACAAATGTCCCTAATTCTTCACTTTCATAACTTCAGGTATCTATTTGTGATGAACTAGCAAAACATTTGCTATTGTGATTAGAGTCTTTACAACAGAATTACAAGAAGAAGGTAACACATTCTGAAGAATCATCATCTATCACTGAAAAGTGGTAAGAATTATCCATTACCATGAAAGGTACTGTGTGGCCAGGTATTACAGCTGCACAAACAAAATACACTGCTTCTGCAACACATACTAGTATTTTTGTATCCTGACTGCAGTATCTTGTGAAATAAAGGAAGTCTCTGAAATACTAAGTGGTTTCGGAACAAACAGCTGACTCACACTTCAGCAGAAATTTCTTCGAAGTTTTCTATTCCCAGTTCCACCTACACATATCTTCCACTCCAAGGAGACACTGCAATCTTTCCCAAGACAAAGACATTTAAGTGTCACAGAATCACAGAATAATTAAGGCTGGAAAAGACCTTTAAGATCATCAAGTCCAACCATCAACCCAACACCACCATGCTCCCTAAACCATGTCTCGTAGTGCCATGTCTACAAGTTTTTTCAACAGTTCCACTGATGGTGACTCCACCACCTCCCTGGGCAGCCTGTTCCAATGCTTGATGACTCTTTTGGTAAAGAAATTTTTCCTAATATCTAGTCTAAACCTCCCCTGGCACAACTTGAGGCCACTTCCTCTCGTCCTATCACTAGTTACTTGGGAGAAGAGACCAACACCCACGTCACCACAACCTCCCCTCCTCTTCTCCAGACTAAATAACCCCAGTTCCCTCAGCCACTTCTCATAAGACTTGTGCTCCAGATCCCTCACCAGCTTCATTGCCCTTCTCTGGACACACTCCAGCACCTCAATGTCCTTCTTGTAGTGAGGGGCCCAAAACTGAACACACTATTTGAGGTGCGGCCTCACCAGCACCCCCAAGTACAGGGGCACAATCGCTTCCTTACTCCTGCTGTCCACACTATTTCTGATACAGGCCAAGATGCTGTTGGCCTTCTTGGCCACCTGGGCACACTGCTGGCTCATATTCAACCAGCAACCCCAGGTCCTTTTCTGCCAGGCAACTCTCCTGCCACTCTTCCCCAAGCCTGTCTGCTCCCTCCCCAGCCACTCCTCCCCAAGCCTGTAGCGTTGCCTGGGGTTGTTGTGACGCAAGTGCAGGACCCAGCACTTGCCCTTGTTAAACCTCATACAGTTGACCTCAGCCCATCAATCCAGCCTGTCCAGATCCCTCCGCAGAGTCTTCCTACACTCCAGCAGATCAACACTTCCGCCCAGCTTGGTGTGGTCTGCAGATTTACTGAGAGAGCACTGAATGCTCTCAATCCAGATCGTTGATAAAGATATTAAATAAGACTGGCCCC
>NW_010555387.1:0-1470 GCF_000687285.1 Phaethon lepturus | reverse complement strand
AAAAATAATTAAATTAATAAATTAATAAAATTTAATAAATTTTTAAAATAGCATAATAGTGTGTGTGCGTGCCTGTGCGTGCAGGTACGGGTCGGGGTCAGGGTTGCAGTCGCAGGAAGGGAAGAGCAAGGAAGCAGATGGAAGGGATGGGCTGAGGCTGAGCGGCACAGGCGAGCACAGGAGAGGAGCACCAAAAGACCGAGCACGGTGGTGGAGATGGAGGAGGAGGCCTTTGGGGAAGGAAGCAGGAAATGCTGGCCAAGAAAACGGAGCGGGGCACGGCACTGGAGAGGCCAGGTTTTACGTCAAGGAGGGAGAGGGGAATGGAGAGGGCCTGGGTTTGGAGCAAGGGGAGCTAGGTCAAGGGGGAGAGGGGCAGGACTCTTGTACCACGGACACAAACAGGTGTGAAAAGAATAGATTAGAAGAAAGGGAGCAGAAGGGAGGGGGCAACAGCAGAATAGCCAGGGCAAGTTTACAAGAAAACACAGCCAAAGGGGCAAAGAAACCAAGCAGCAGGATCCAGAACGTCGTGGTTTAACCCCAGCCAGGAACTAAGCCCCACGCAGCCGCTCGCTCACTCCCCCACGGTGGGATGGGGCAGAGAATCAGAAGAGTGAAAGTGAGAAAACTCGTGGGTTGAGATAAAGACAGTTTAATAGGGAAAGCAAAAGCCGTGCATACAAGCAGAGCAAAACAAGGAATTCATTCACCACTTCCCGTTGGCAGGCATCCAGGGTAGCCTGGGTATGCAGGTAGCCCTGCATCCAGGGAAGCAGGGCTCCATCACGCGTAATGGTTTCTTGGGAAGACAAACACCATCACTCTGAACGCGCCCTCTTCCCCCAGCTTTATATGCTGAGCATGATGTCGTATGGTATGGTATGGTATGGTATGGTATGGTATGGTATGGTATGGTATGGTATGGTACGGTACGGTACGGTATATCCCTCTTGTCAGTTGGAGTCAGCTGTCCCAGCTGTGTCCGCTCCTAAATTCTTGTGCACACCCAGCCTACTTGCTGGTGGGGTGGGGTGAGAGGAAGAGAAAGAGGAGCAAGAAAAGGCCTTGGCTCTCTGTAAGCACTGCTCAGCAGTAACAAAAACATCCCTGTATTATCAACACCATTTTAAGCACAAATACAAAACATACCCCCATACTAGCTACTATGAAGAAAATTAACTCTATCCCAGCCAAAATCAGCATGCAGGGAGTCTGGTGATAGGAGAAAGCAGCACATGGGATATCTCAGCGTGGTAAGTGTGAGGGATGGAGACCCCGGGACACCTACAGCCAAATCACTCCAACGGCAGGATCTGCCCAGCAGGTAAGTGCCACCTGGGTGCCACAGCCTTGAGACACCTTCCTTGTCCCGGCGGGAGAACCTGTATTTCCTGGCGGGCCCCGGGGACACAGCTAAGCGTGCCGCTGCGCCAGGCAGCGGAGCGGCTGGGTCCAGGCCCTGGCAGT
>NW_010555386.1:650-1546 GCF_000687285.1 Phaethon lepturus | reverse complement strand
TATGAGCATGCAGGGATGAGGTTAGGAAGGCTAAAGACCAAACGAAATTGAATCTGGTCAGGGATGTCAGACAAGAAGAAGGGCCTACCTTAACTACATAGGTAAGAAAAGAAAGGCTGTGGAAAATGTGGGCCCATTCCTGAATGAGTCAGGGGACCTGGTTATACAGCATATGGAAAAGGCTGAGGTACTGAGTACCTTTTTTGCTTCAGTCTTTAGTAGTGAGACTGGCCTTCAGGATTCCCAGATCCCAGACATCAGGGGGAAAGTCTGGAGCAAGGAAGACATACCCTCGGTAGAAAAAGGTGTCAGTCAGGGGATACTTAAGCAAACTGGACATACACAAGTCGATGTGGTCTGATCAGAGACACCAAAAAGTGCTGAGGTAACTAGCTGATGTCATCATGAGGCTAATCTTGAAAATCTTTGATCAATCATGATTATTGGCAGAAGTGCCCAAAAACTGGAGGAAAACAAATGTCACTTCTATCTTCAAAGAAGAACAAGAAGGAGAATCCAGAGAACTACAGACCAGTCTGTCTCAACCTACAGCCGTCTGTCTCAACTCAGTCCCTGGGAAGGCGATGGAGCAGCTAATCCTGGAAACCATTTCCAGGCACATGAAAGACAAGAAAATCATCAGTATTAGTCAGCATGAATTCACCCAGGGGACGTCATGTTTGATCAACTTGATAAACTTCAATATTGAAGTGACTGGGTCTGGTAGATGAGGTGAGAGCAGTGGACATTGCCTACCTGTTGACTTGGCTGATGTCCCATGAGATCCTCCTAGAGAAGGTGTCGAAGTCTGAGCTGTATGAGCAGACAGTGAGGAGTACTGAAAACTGGATGAATGCCTAGGCCCACAAGCTGGTGATCAGGGGCACAAAGTCTAC
>NW_010555386.1:0-241 GCF_000687285.1 Phaethon lepturus | reverse complement strand
ACTTAGCACCGGTGAGGCCACATCTGGACAGCTGTGTCCAGTTCTGGGCTCCCCAGTATGAGACGTGGACGTAAGTGGAGAAAATCCAACAAAGATCCATGAAGATGACAAAGGGACTGCAACATCTCTCCTACGAGGGAAGGCTGAGAGAGATGGGACTGTTCAGCCTGCAGAATGGGAGTCTCAGAGGGATCTTACATGAATATTTACTAATAGATAGTTACAATAGATGTTTATAGTT
>NW_010555385.1:623-8620 GCF_000687285.1 Phaethon lepturus | reverse complement strand
TCACACGAATCAAATGAACATATTTCACACACCCCTTGTAGTTTCTGCAATTTTATTCTGATACCATTTGAGGACTGGCCAATAAACAACGAAGCTAATTGATTTCTCCCTTCTGATTCTGGATCCAATGTGGTATACTTTTTGGCTGCTGCCTTTAATTTATTCATAAACTCAGTAGGAGACTCTTTCTGATGCTGTTTGATCTAATATAATTTTGAATAATTCAGCGCTTTAGGAATTGCATTCCATATACCATACAAAATAGATTTCTGATATTGAGTTAAAAGCTCCTGGGATCCACTTCTATTGGGATCCCAGTGGGGATCTTCCAAGGGAAAGTGGTATTCCACTCTCCCAGGGAGAGTCCCTGAGCCTCTACTTGTGTTCGGACCACCCTGCGGATCATTCCTCTTTCAGTACTAGCAAACAACACGGCCATTATTGCTTCAATATCTTTCCAACTAGAATCCTGAGTTTTGTTCATAATTTCAAATGCACTTGTCGTGTGATCCAGCAATTTTAATTTTCCAGACCATTTACCAGTTCTTGCAGTTAGAACAGCCAATGGCAGTTACTGATTCTTACTTTCTCAGGTTGTTTTCCCCCTTTTACAGTCTATTTTTCACCTTTTCAGATGGTAACTTGTTAAGTTTCTTGGTTTTGTGCTTATTGATAATATCCCAGGACATCTTTGGTTTCTCAGTGCTGAGCTGCACTTCAGAAATGCCAGCTGTGCTTCTCAAGGATGCTTCTCATCCTCAGCCTCATAACAGGCTCACAGCTCCCAGGTTGGCAGGCATTGCCTCTGTCAGTATTTCAGCAGACATCTTCTGTTTCCCCTTATAACCAGGTCACCCTTATGGCTGCTCACATTACAGCCCCTTTGTGGACCCTTTGCCCCCCAGTCCCAGAGGTTGTGGACTCCTGTGGGTTCGAACTAGGCTTGCTGGCACTGCTCCACCACCAAGGCTTGTGGGGCTGCAAGCATGGGTATGGCCCCTGCTTGACACTTCCTCCTGCTGCTGGGAGCCCTGCCTGCCCGGGGTGCCTGGGTGGCTCTGTGGGGAGCAGGAAAGACACTCAGGTGCAAAGACAATGCCATTGCTGGTCCCACTGCTTTTGAGAGGCTGCTAGCAGTGACCCCTGGGATGAGGCTGGGCGGCTACAGGAAAGGGAACCAGCAAAAAGCACAGGAAGGGATTGCTGTGTCTAGCTTTGGGGAAACACTGCAGCAGAGAAAGAGAAAAGCGATGCCAGACCCAGGAGGGGGTTCCCTGCAAACTTGGATCCACCAGGGCAACTGTGTGCTGTGGGCAAGTGTTGATGATGTGTGCTGTGGTGTGACCTACGGAAGGCTACTGAAGCTGTAACAGGAGGTGGTCTAACGCCTGATTGCTTATGGATATTTTTGGAAGCATTGGTTATCAAGCTTTTATGCTGGATGGGGTTTGGAGGACCAGCAGGGTCTCATGGACGAGTAATCAATGCACTGAGAGAGAAACCTTTGGGGTTTTTTTTAAATATGTTATTGCACACCTATTACCACAATAGTGACTCAAAACATATATATCACAACACATAATTACAGATTCAGGTTCTCAGCTGGATGGGATTTTGGTGAATGAGCAGATTACCACAGGTCATAGAATCATACAATCATAGAATGGTTTGGGCTGGAAGGGATCTTTAAAGATCATCTAGTCCAACACCCCTGCTTTGGGCAGGGATATCTTTCACTAGATCAGGTTGCTCAAAGCCCCGTCCGACCTGATCTTGAACACTTCAAATGATGGGACATCCACAACTTCTCTGGGCCATGTCTTCCAGTGTCTCACCACCCTCTTCATAAAAAATTTCTTCCTTATGTCCAATCTAAATCTACTCTCTTTCAGTTTAAAACTTTGTCCTGTCACTACAGGCCCTGATAAAGTCTCTCTCCATTTTCTTATAAGCTCCCTTTAAGTATTGAAACAGTAAGGTTTCTCTGGAGCCTTCTCTTCTCCAGATTGAACAACCCCAGCTCTCTCAGTCTTTCTTCATAGGAGAGGTCTTCCAGTCCTCGGATCATTTCCTGGACATCTTCTAGGACTTTAACAGGTCCATGTCCTGTACTGGGGACCCTAGAACTGGATACAGCAGAATCCAAGTCTCAGATTGCTATTCAGTCATTACTACACTGCTGCTTCTAATATAGGACTATACTACCAATTATCAATATATTTTGAAATCCTAATAATTTGTGTGCATGTCCATATATTCATACATATTAAAGCATGAATGAGAAAGGTTTATAACATCTAAACTAAACAGTGTTGTTGTCAAAACTGTCAGATGAGGCTTCAAGCTTTAAATTTTTACACACAGTGGCTAGGGAATATGCTGAAGCTGTTCCACATAAAAGAGGAAGTGAATAAGAATTGTAGTATGCATATAAAATTTTGTTCATTTGCTAGGAGAAGGCAAGAAACAGGAAGAGATCAAAATGAGAGGGCTGGAATCAAATCTGTCATGATAGCTCTTCCGCAGCATGTGTTCAGCTCTTCAGTCCTCTGGCACCAGATTGTTTGATAAAACAACAAAGTATGCATCATAAAGAGTTATACTCCTGGATTTTGTGTCAAAGGGGTTTTTTTGTTTGTTTGGTTTTTTGGTTTTTTTTTTTTTTTAAAGATATGCAATACTAAATGTTACCTTCTCTGATGGCATTACGGTTTGTGGCAGAGACTCAGTCATTGCACACTCGGTCTTTGTCTGCCTTATTTTTCTCTGGTACTGGAGAAGTACTCTAAATAAAACCAGACACTCTCACACACACAAGGAATGGATAGGTTTTCCTTCTGTCGCTTTCTGGAGGACAGTTAATGGCAAACAGCTGTGCAAATAAGAAGAGGATGGAGTGGCCAGAATAGGAGGGAGATACAGTCTGTGACATCTGCCCTCCAGCACTGGTGCTGATGCTCAGTTAGTCCTTGCCTCCAGAGCATCTGCTCAAAAGCTGACAATCAATGAACTCTGTCTCAGAATCCACAAGCAGAAAAACAACAGACTGATAAAAAGAGTGAGGCGTGTTCTGAAGGAGCTAATCTAACCCTAAAGCCCTGCTCTTGGGGGAGGAGACACAGAGGAACAAGAAAAGCCCAACCCTGTAAAGAGTCTGAGGGTGCCTCCTTGAACCTTTAAATTTAAAGCCACATGCACTAACTGTATTCATTAAGAGCAGCTGGGGACTGGGGGCAGGATAAGAGGGGTGAAGGTTTGCCTCACACAAACCTCAGTACATAAAGTTCTCTGAGAAAAGGGAGACAGGCTAGAAGAGTCACGAGCTTGGCTCGCTCTGACCAAAAAAGCTCTGTATTTCCAGCCCATTGCTTTAACTGATGTCTACAGTGTTGTGGCTCCAGGGATCATGTCGTCTCCTCCTGTCTGTGAGCTCTTCATCCTTGGACACATACTGGTTGCTCTGTTTCCTCTGGGCTGTGGTGTCTCTAAGCCATACTGTTGAGATGATTTCTCTGCAAACACTTTCAGGCGGACAGAGGGACCAGGGGCTTATCCTGCCTTTGCCCTGAGCATAGACCAGCCATGAAGTTCTAAAGTGGAAATCCCCTCTGTCCTGAGTGCTTACCAAGGCATGGTGCAGGAGGCTCACGTTGAGCAGCATGCAAGGCCACCAGCCAGGATAAACTACACTGTCTCTGCTCCAGGCAGAAGGAGACCTCCCAAGCAGCACCGCGTGGCTCCCTGAGATGAATCCTTACAGTGTTTTGTTCACCTGCTGTGTTTTAACTGTATTTGTTACATACTTCTTGCATCATACACAGTATTTCACACTTACTCTCTTATATGCCTATTGTACAACAGCCTTAACTGAAACTATTATAATTATACATGATCTGTGTTCCAGTGTATTACTCCTATTGCATTATGCCCCTAGTGCATTGCATCTCTGCCACACTAAGTCCAGGTTTCTTGCCTCCACAGCAAATAAGATTTTCCATTTCCTCTGGTGATCCACAAATGCCCAAATGATAACTGTGGTCTGCAATGGGCTATAGTAGCTTCATCTGGTGGTACTTGCTCATCTTTTGGGGCTAAAGCAAATGATGTAGGAAACATTAGGAAATTTGTTTCTGATTTAAAGTCCTGGGTTTTGTGATTTCTGTCAAGAGTAGTATCCCTTGGGGCTGAAGGCCAGTTGTCCTGGAGGCAGTGAAAACCATAGCTCACTGTAAGTGAGGGTGTCACCCTCCCAAGAGAGAATTTCTCACCAGAGTGCAGCCGAGAAGCAGCCCAGTGAGAACACATTTGTGCTGAATCACAGCAGGTGCAGCAGCTGGTGCATCTGATGAAAGGTTCAGTATCTGCCCCATCCCTTCACTGGCTATTACAGTGCACAGCACAGTACTGCGCCTTGCAGCATCCTCTGTCCTCGGGTGGCACCCTGGAGCCTGTGGATGTCTGTTTTGTCCATTCTTCTAGAAGACTGTCAGAGCACCAGCCAAGATCTGTGCTGTGAGGAGAGCACCACAGGGGCAAGGATGCAGGGGGCTGCGAGCAGCTTTGACGAAGTTCAGATCTGCTTTGTATGCTGGCAGCAGCATCTTGTTCATCTCCAGGATCAAGAAGAGAACTTGTCAGTATGCTGGGGCGGAGACAGGAATAACTCCAAGAGTCCCCATGCCTGTAAGTACTCTCTGCAAGGAGCTCCCAATCCCTTCTGTGCTGGGCTGGGTTGCTGGGCCTAGCTGCTCTGTAGTACCCTTGTTCCCTCTACACATTGCTACCCACCCCCATGATGGAAAAGGAGACTTACATTACCTCCAGTGCAGTCTACAACTTCTCAAAAAACTGGAGGATGTGGCAGGTCTGGCAGCCCACGGGTCTCCAGCCCAGGGCCTCTGCTGGCACAAACTTCATGGAGAGTAGCAAGGGAGGACAAGTGCATGACTTGGGCCTCCCAGTGCCCTCAGTACAGCCCAGGGCCACCAGCAGGGCCCAGTGCTGCAGTCAGCCCTGGATTATACTCCCAAAACAGCAGAGCTTAGCACCAGGCAAGGTTTGCCCTAAGCAACTCAATCTAGACGCATCTTGAGATCCAGCCCTAAAACACTCCATCTAGCTTTTGAGAATTGTTAGGATTAATAGCCTTACTTAGCACTACAAATTAAAGTAGTTGAAGCCTCAAGCCACAGGAGCTGACCAAGAGTAAACTTTTTGATAAAGCTAATGTTGCAAGCACAAAACTAGCTGAAACTGGCAGATGCAAGCAGAATGAAGAAGAAAAGGATGAAGGAAACAATTCCAAGAGAATGAGATAACTTCAGAAGAAGGCCAGCCCAGTGACCAAGAAAACCAATTAGAAATCAAGAGAAATCACTGACCAGAATTAAGTAATTGGACTTGGGGATCAGGTAATGAGGGAAATCTGTCTGTAAGGGTATAACGGGGCTGCATGTTCTGCAGTAGGGGTCAGTCCTTGGAGGCATCCAGCTGGAGCTGCACGTTGGAGAAATAAGCCACTTATTTACTCAGCAGATTGATAACTTGTCTTCTTCAAGCAGGAACCTTGGGCGAATCCTGTGTTGAGGTGGCATCTGCATAATTACTAACATGGTGTAGGTGGCAGCTGCATAATTCCTGCAGCAGATTTGACGACCCAGGTGGGACCTGAGGAAGCACTAATGGACCCTCTCATCACCAACATCCAGTGCTAGCAACTTTGGGTGAGTTTACGTGGGACCTTGGAAACAAGGGCCTCCGGGTGGTGAATCATTAAACTCCTGTTCCTAAATTCTAAATGCTGGTAGTCTGATTTCTGGAAGCATACAATAATACAAATAAACGCAGCGTAGAGAAGGAGATGCTCTTAGCTGAGGTTTTAGGAAACTGGAAGAAAATAGTTGTTATTAATGGTCTATTGAAAAAAAGGTTGGTTATGTAGGACAGAAAACCTGTGGAGAGGTGACCACCTCAGACAACTTTTGGTCTCTAGGATAGCAATCAAACAAGTACTCCCATGGAAGCAGAAAAAAGTATTCAAAAACAAATCAACCAATATTTGGAAAAAAGGGTTTTACAATCATACAATTTCCCATATAATGCCCCTATTTTACCTGTAAGCAAAACCAGATTAGATAAAGAAGGGGATCCAGAATATCAGTTTATACAGGATATCAGAGCAATAAATCAACATGTGATTGTACCTCACCTGGTGGTTCCAGACCCATCAACAATATTATTAAAAATTCCACATTGTGCAAAATACTTCATTGTAATCAATTTAACAGCTGCAATCTTTAGTATTCCTATAGCAGACGACAACCAGCATGTTTGCATTTATGTGGAAAGGCCAACAACTAACATGGACTCTCTTGCCCCAAGGGTTCCCTGGGTCTCATACAATATTCTCCCATTTTGCTTAAAGATGACTGGAAAGATATTATATTACCTGGAGGCTCTATGCTTGTACACTATGTAGATGATTTGTAACTTGCAAGCAAGAAATATGAAGATTACTTGAAAGATCCTATTTGTCGACTTCTACTGCTTTAGCAGAAAAAGTTCACCATGCATCTAAGTCTCAGCTATGTTGGCAGGAAATGAAATATCTAGGATTTATATTAAAAGAAGGGCAAAGATTACTAGACCCAGAATGAGTCCAGGCTATTGTAGAAATACCTTGACAAGTAACAAAGGAACAACAGAGAGGACTTTAAGGTGCAATAGGATACCCTGGATACCAGGACTACGGGTAAGTAAGCCATTGACAGAAACTACCAAGGTAGAGGAAGTGGGGCCAGTCTTGTTTAATATCTTTATCAGTGATCTGGACAAGGGGATTGAGTGCTCCCGCAGTAAGTTTGCAGATGACACCAAATTGGGCGGGAGTGTTAATCTGCTTGAGGGCAGGAAGGCTCTGCAGAGGGATCTGGACAGGCTGGATCGATGGGCCAAGGCGATTGTATGAGGTTTAACAAAGTCAAGTACCAGGTCCTGCACTTTGGTCACAACAACCCCATGCAACACTACAGGCTTGGGGAAGAGTGGCTGGAAAAGCTGCCTGGTGGAAAAGGACCTGGGGGTGCTAGTTGACAGATGGCTGAATATGAGTGGGCAGTGTGCCCAGGTGGCCAGGAAGGCCAACAGCATCCTGGCCTGTATCAGCACTAGTGTGGCCAGCAGGAGTAGGGAAGAGATTGTGCCCCTGTACTTAGCACTGATGAGGCCGCACCTCAAATACTGTGTTGTTTTGGGCCCCTCACTGCAAGAAGGACACTGAGTTGCTGGAGTGCGTGCGGAGAAGGGCAACGAAGGTGGTGAGGGGTCTGGAGAACAAATCTTATGAGGAGCGCCTGAAGGAACTGGGATTGTTTAGTCTGGAGAAGAGGAGGCTGAGGGGAGACCTTGTCGCTTTCTACAACTACCCGAAAAGAGGTTGTAGTGAGGAGAGTGTTGGCCTCTTCTCCCAAGTAACTAGTGATAGGACGAGAGGAAATGGCCTCAGGTTGTGTCAGGGGAGGTTTAGATTGGATATTGGGAAACATTTCTCTACTGAAAGAGTGGTCAAACATTGGAGCAGGCTGTCCACGTTGGTGGTGGAGTCACCATCACTGGAGGTGTTCAAAAAACTTGTAGATGTGGCACTTCAGGATATGGTTTAGTGGGCATGGTGGTGTTTGACTTGATCTTAAAGGTCTTTTCCAACCTTAATGATTCTATGATTCTGTTATGATTCTATGATTCTAAGTGGAGCCTATAAGGTGGATTTGAGAGAGAGAAAAGGCTTTCCAAGCTATAAAAGGAGCTTTAGCTTCTGCTCCACCACCGGGATTGCCGGATTACTCCAAACCTTTTGAACTAGTTCATGAGAATAAAGGACTAGCCAGAGGAGTCCTTACTGAAAAGCTAGGTCCACACTGCCACCCTGTGGTTTATTACTCAACTCAACTGGATCCTGTAGTGGCAGGGAAATCCTTTTTCACAAAGATAGCAGCAAC
>NW_010555385.1:0-553 GCF_000687285.1 Phaethon lepturus | reverse complement strand
CACCCCCAGCCACTATCATGAAAAGGAACAGATCATTAGTTCTGTGTCACCCAACAACTGTAGATGTCCTGCATGAAGTAGAACTGCTTCTTAAACAGCATGCTACACAAGCATTGTCCTCACAAAAAGCACATTGTTATGAATTAATGATTTTAAATGTGGATAATATTACTTTAAAATGATGTAATGTTTTGAATCCAGCAACTTTACTGCCTGTTCCCTCCAATGGTGAGCCACATCATGATTGTGATGAAGTAGGTGTTTCTCCTACAGCAAGATCTATGGGATCAACCTCTAGAGAATTTCACCAATGAATCTTTGTATTACATGAATGAAAAATGACACATGGGCTATGCAGTGGTGAGAAAATTAGAGCTACTTGAAGCAGAACCTCTACAACCCTCAGTGAGTGCGCAAGGGGTTGAATTAACTGCATTAGCAAGAGCGGTCTGGTGGGGTCATAATCAGTGAGTAACTATTTATACTGTCTCTAATGACAGTACATCTACACCAATGCACGCAGCATCTACACCAATGCACGCAGCAAGGGCAC
>NW_010555384.1:53296-73157 GCF_000687285.1 Phaethon lepturus | reverse complement strand
CAGGCGAGGAGGGCCAAGGGCTGCTGGACGGCGTCTGGGCTGACTCAGGCTCCTGGCAAAGCTGTCCGAGCGCTGGGTTGCTGTGAGTCATGAGAGATTTTAATTTTATTATTTTTTTTAATCCTGATGCAGGCATTTCTTTGCATTAGGGCTTATTAAGGCTTGGCAGCGGGGATACGGCTTTGCAGGCGGCGGAACGCAAACCAGCAAAGCGAGCGGTGCGTGGGGGCAAAGCCTGGTGCGGTGCTCGTTGGGGCACTCGGTCTTCAGACGGGGCCCAGCAGATTCACTGGGCGAACCCACAAGTTCAGCTCTCACAGGACCTTGTTCCATGCACAGCGGGTGCTGTCTGGCACCTCACCTTGGGTGTGAGGGCAGTGGTGACGGCTAGCACACACGGAGGGGGCAGAATACGGCTGGGCCAAGGGGGGGGGGCCCCCCAAAGGTGGTGAGGCCCACGAGGGACCAGCAGCATCCGCTCACTCTTAGAAGAGCCCTGCCGGAGCAGGCATCCTGGCAGAACAAGGAGTTCCATGCTTGCAGTGCTAGCAAATAAACATGACTGAATGCCGCTTTTGGCCCTGCAGCATGAAAACCCAGCAGCAGGACAGCTAACTGCAGCTTGGCAGCTGTGCAGAAAAACACCCCGATGACACACACCATATTACTGCTGTGCTCCATCGAGTTGCTATTGTCCTACAATAGTGAGTTCTTTATATTTTCAAAAGGCACATAATTAATTCCAGCACGCACAGAGTTTTAATGAAGTGACAAAACCCACTCATTATGTCTGTTAGTCAGGGCCTGGCTTTTAATAAAGTCTCACTTTATCTATTGAGATGACAGATGAGGAAACAAATATAAACCAGGAACCTTTTAAACAAATTATTTTTGGAAGCTGTGCAAAGTTGTGATGCACACTTTGCCAGACATAAAAGATGCCCAGAGGAGAGCGAGTTTCACCCAGTGTAGATGTTGTTATGGGTGATGCTTATTACTTTTGATCAGCTGCTGGAGAAGTGTTGGTTTCGTTGTGTATGGTTGTTGTGGGGTTTTTTTCTTTCACACAGCACACACATGATTTAGGGCAATTTATCTCTAACTATAATAAATGCTACACAGCTGTCTGCAGGCATGCTGGTGCCAGCGGGCAGTTATACCCGTTTCCTTGGTTTGGCCCCAAGGAAAAGGAAATTCCTCTCTCCTCTGGGACAGAGACCCACAGCGCATGTGAGCAAAGCCACCTCTTCTACATGGCTGTCTTGGTGGCAGCATGCGTGGGCCTGGACATCCAAATTCTGGCAGTTGGCAACAATAATCATCCGAAAACCGTAGCTATGTTTGAGAACTAAGGATGCGGTAACTGGTAAAGGGACAGAGTTAGAGGGAATGGCACAAAGTCAAACACAACTTCTGCAAAGCCCCTCCGTCTCCCAGCACAGCTAAGCCAGCACCTGCGAGAGCCAAACCCACGTAAACCGGGACACAGAAGGGGCAGGATGGGGGTCTGAAGTCCTAAGTCGGTGTTTGCTCTCGGGGCGTTTCCAGATGCTGATGTCTGCTTGGGACCTGGCTGCTTTACAAGGCTGTTCACGGAGAGATGTGCCCCTGCTCCAGGGTGCACCTCACATTTTGTTCTAGTCCACGTCTCTTATTTACTGCTGTTGGCACAGGTATCCAGGCAGTGCGTTTATTTATTGGCATATCATTGACTTACACATTAATGTCTTCTTTCTGTTACAGAAAGCCACGAACAAAGCTACAGCTGTCAGTCAGGTCCTCAAAGCCTTCTCGGCACTCCAGCCTAAGCCAAGGATCACAACCAAATTTAATAAGTAGCACCCATGGGCCAACTTTTGCTTTATTACCCATCGCCGAATTCAAGCCTTGCCTTTTGTCTTAAAATGTTTTTAATTGCATCTAACTATGTATGTAGATACACGGACTCGAGCATCTAACCATGAAATCTCCATCTCCATAAAGCTGCGGCGCTGGGCGGTGCCTGCCCTGCACGGCCAAGGGAGAGAGTTGCCCTGAGGCCAGGGCCAGCCCTGCACCAGCCAGCGGGACAAGGGCCCTGCTGCTTCCCCGGCTGCTGCAGCCTCCAGAGGTGGCTGCAGGAGCTCCCGTTCGCTGAGCGGGCCAGTCCCCCCATTAGCTTCCCCTCGGTGAGTGCCAGCGGCTCGTAACACCAGTTCTAGTTGGGGTAGACGGTGCAACCACTATGAGTAATGATCAGGCTTGGCTGTTGTGGGAACTGCTTGGGCCGTTGCCCTTTGTGGTCTCCACTGCCTGCAGGCTGTAATGGAGCAGGCAGGTTTTACCCCCCACCCTCTCATTTCCCGCCCCCCTACCCCCACCTCACTGATTTACCTACCAGGTTTTCCTCCATTCATTCCCTCCCCTCCAGGAGTCTCTCCCTTCAGCCCCTTATTTCAGCAAGCTCAGTTTCTCCCACCTCTCTCCTCCTGCCCTTCCCGACCCTCTCTCCTGTGCCCCAGCCCCCTCTCCTCACTGACTCCTTCTCCAGCTTCTGCAGCCACTGCAGACAGCAACAGCGAACCCTCTCCCCACGTCGGAGCAGCCTGCAATGGCAGCCCGGCAGAGCGCAGAAGCCACACGTGGGCTGCAAGGCTGGTCCTGACTGCCTGGGCTTGTTTTCACGTCCTGAATCAACAGGGAGGGAGGTCAAGACTCCTGTTGGCACAGTAGTTGGCCATGAGATGACACACTCGGTATCCTCATCTTCCATGGCTGCAAAGAACATGTCCCTCAGCTATGACCCGTTTTTGACCTCATTATGCAGTTTGCATAATACTGGGGGGGTTTAAGGCTACAGAATAATCTGTTAGCAATTTGTTTTTACTGTGAGCACCACAAGCATAAAAGAGTTAAGTGGTCATGAGGGTAAGTTTACCCCAGGATGTATGGAGGAGCAGGGGACAGAAATCCAGAATCCCTGTTGTGCATCATGACCTCAGGACAATTTATGCCCTCTGTTTACCTATCTATCAGGAGGAAAAAGCATGCCAATTATTCCAACAGACAACACTGTAGGCAAGATGAGTTATAATAAAGAGTTAAGCAGCACACATCTTATCTGAACAAAACAAAGCAACACTGAAATTTATATATAATAGGTAATTTTTATTTAAAAAAACATTGCAACTGACAGAGAAAATAAACTTCATGAAATGTGCCATACATTCAAAGAGATGTATTTAAAGTAATTGATTTCTCATTCTCTGAGGTGATCATTGATACAGATACTTCCTGACAACTTCCTGACAATTAAAGAACAAAACCAAAGTCCTGTAACATTTTGCCCCTAAAGTATCTTGCAAGATGAAGTTCAAGAGTTCCTGGCCAAGAGTCCTACCTTGCTAAATGCCACATACAGAAGATGACTTTAGACATGGTTTCACTGGCTTCTCTTCCAGCATTTGCAGCTCTGGTGTGAATGAGACTGGTCTGCAGAGCTTGCTGGTTTGGGTACTGGATGACAGACTCAAGAATCTGCCCGGGGAAGAGTCCCAAAAGGAAAAAACAACAGATGTTTTATCCTCAGTAATACCTGTAGTTTAAAGCCAAAGAGGTGGCCAAAAGTGTGCATTCCCAGGCAAAGCTATAACATACAGAAGTGTATTTCTTAAGAGCCATCTATTTCTTATATCCCCGTTTCATAGAATATTAGAAAAAGACCACCATATACAAAAATCTGTATAATAACTCTACAAGTTATTAAAAAAATCCAAAACTTCAGACCATTAAAACACACAAGAAAGTGTTTGCATACAGTAGAAATACAATCCTCACTTAAAGCAGCGTACCAGAGAAGCCAGTTGTTAAGTTTTCAGTTAAAAAAGACAAAATCTGTAACACAACCAGAACTTTGGAGAAAAGAGAGGAACAAAACATTCATAGTCTACCATGCCGGGTACATCGTCTTTGTAAGGTCACTTCAGGCCTAAAAGAGTACGGTATCGAGCAAAGAGCGTGGAGTCAGTACCCAGGCAGAGCATTCTGTGCCCAGCCCTTGGAAACAGCAGCTCTCCTCGGCTCTGCTTCACTCACGCAGATCCAACTGGATCTGCCAGGGCAGGAGGGACATCCCGAGGACACCCTTCCTTCCACCTCCAGCAGTGCCCCCACCAAAGGACAGGTCAGCTTGGCCCCAGGGCAGGACTTCTGCCCACAGATTTGGGCCTCAGCCCTCCACCACCAACACATCAGCTCCAAAACCAAACGGCACGTGCAGTGGGAGCCCTGATGTCAGCCTGGGGTTGCCTGAGGCGTGAGGGGCACAGGTCTGTAAAGCAGCACAGGGACAGCCCACTCTTCCCTGTCTTATGACAGACATTCCCAAACGAGCGCCAGGCAACCACTGCTGCAGCCTGCTGACGCTTCCCCTCCGGGGGACAGTTTGCCATTGATGAAGACAGTCCTGACTCAAATCATGAGGTTCTCAAATAAAGAGGGTAGGAGAAGTATCTGATTTACCCACTGAAGTTACTAAACCTCAGACTTGCTACCATCAGTGAGAAAACATAAGCTCTTGGGCTAATCTTGGAGAAAAAATTGTTCTCAAAAATCTGTCCCAGCTCTAACACCGTGCCTGTGGTCAGACGGGATTCACCCGGCAGCAGGGAGGGAGCCTCATGAAGCAGCGAGCAGCGCAGGCATAGCTGTTCTTGGGACTACGCACCTCGCTATGGCTGCCTCATAGCAGCCTGTGCAGTTTCATGATGGCAACTGGCAAAAGCCCAGGGGCTTGTTCACAGCCCCCTGTGGGTCCACACCACCTGCAGCTGCTAGACATGTGCAGTTCTCAGAAAGGGCATGGTGACCTACGCTGGCAAACAGCCATTATAGACAACATCTACATTTATAAATAAACTCTCTACTCTTTCAGCTTCCTCAGTCCCTCTGTCTAACTACAGGCTGCTGATTCTTCTAAAAGCCTAGAAGATCTTAAAGCAACAGAAAAAGGAAAACGTGGACTTCTTCCTTGTTGGGTGAATGCAAGAAACACTCCAAACATAAACTGGTTCTTGTATGGCATAAAACAACACGAACGTGAATCTCAGCCTCAACAAATCAAGCTGTAAGATGCTAGTCCTATTCCATAGGATATGGCTTTTTCTCTGTCTCAAACTTCTTCACATCCCCTTCTGAGGCAAAGGAAGTGGAGCTGCTTCTGCCTTTGTGGCTCAATCACCATCTAGAAATACTTGCCTGGCAGCCCTGGCAACACGCGTCTGCTGGCACCTTGGTTTGTGAAAGACGTCCTACAGCCCATCTCTGTCCTGTGCATGGCTGCAGGAGTTGTGCTGCCCCGAGTGCAAGGTGGGCTCTTCCCAAACCCCATTGTTTCAAAGGCAAAACTACCTAAGTTACCAGCAGTCTCCCATGAGCTCCTCCTTTTGGCCGACCACTTGACTGGCTGTGCCTGCTCTAAATGTGGCTCCAGCACTGTCCATACTCAGAGCCCCTGCATCATCTCCTTGACGTGTCCACCTGCCACACTGATCCCGCAGCAGGGGTGGACACTGGTCATTCACTCTGCAGCACACTGATGCTTTCCACTGTGGATGACTGGTTCATTTCTGGCTGCTCACCTCTTTGCAGAGCCTCCTGTCCTCACCTTCTCTGCTCACCAGACACCCTTCTTAAAGAGAAGAGAAAGCTCCTGCATTTGCTCTTCAATACTCCTTCCTACGGAGATACTGAACGCTAGCATATGCCACAAAATTCCTGCCAATATACAGACTTCATATTATATAAATAGGTAAAAGTTTCAGACAAAATACCCTATAATTTCTGTGGTGTAACATTTTTAAATAGCATTAAAAACACAAACCAGCCAGCCCTTGTGATTAAATATACAAACGTTTGTGAATCGATAAGGCTCATAGGTACCTATGCAAAAATAAAGTGCCCCTCCCCCCACCAGGAAACAGTTCTGTACAGCTAAGTCTGGAAACAGAGAGAGCAAGTTCTTTGAAATAAAACCTCCCGAACTGGAAGTGCAGCCAGATTGTCAATCCTTGTTCTCATTTCTGCTCTCAACTCGGCAACGCAGGAGTATTTACAAGCGGAAGAGGAGCCGCCATGGCTGACTCCGCAGCGCCGTTGACTTGCAACCTGCCCAGCTAAGTGCCTCACAGGGCCTTGGTGCTGGCTGGGTGTGCAGTGTGGGACACAGGCTTCTGAGGGTAGTAGCTGTACAAGTAAACCTGCAACAGGATAGTGATGTCCACAAAAACCTGCAGGAGTCCGCAGATGGAGAACTGGAAAGGGGCCTGATTCAGAATGAAGTAAACTGTCTTGAACGTGTCCCCGCTGGTCCACATCAGCACCATCTTGACACTAAAAGATAGAAAAGAAGGGAAGAGTATTACTTGAGAGGAACTTGTGATTAGACCTGCCATGCTAGAGTATCCCACCTACTTCAGCAAGGGTTTATGCTCAACCGTGGGGTGGGACTCCCCTCGAGAAGGTCAGACAGCGTGCCTAGCCAAGTCGTGGAGCACTGTACTTGGAAGGGACGATCAAATTGTCTACCCCACAAACTGCAGCTCTCTTATCTCAGCAATTACAGCTCCAAATGCCTGTGGCTATGAAGGTATCCAACATTTTAAGATATCCAGCTAGGATATTTGACTCAGCAGCGCTCTGCAAACATGACTGCCACATGCTGACAGCACTGACCATGAACGAAGTGCATGGAAAACAAAGGCAATTCATCCCAGCAGTGCGTGCAATTCTGTGCTCACACGAGGTGAAAACACGTAGACTGCTCTCTCATGCGTGCACACTTTTTTAGCATCTGCTGAAACAAACACTGCTGATAGATACATGAAACCATTTCTTACTGCAGAAAATGCAAAGCCAAAAACCAGAAAGACAGATTGTCAGGTAATACAGAAAGAGGGGAAATGACATGCCTGCAGCTGTTACTGGAAGGATGAACATCACTAGGGATTTTTATCAAGGACACAGATCAAGAGCAATGCTCAGACTTCCTTTTAATAGCCATCCTTGCTTTCATCTTGCTGTACTGCTGAGCCATCCCATCCTGCAGTCCAGCTCCTGCTCCCCCACATCAGGAGAAACTCTGGGGAATAGAAGCAAGTTCCTTCAAACAGACCAAATGTTTTTTCAATGCCCTCAACAAAATGTGAACTACCAGATCCTGAAGCTTTCTGAGCTTCGTGCACTTTAACAGGAGGGCTTTTGAAGCAGCTAGATAAGCAGTAGTGGTCAAAAGCTTTGTAGTTCACAATATGAGCATTGTGCACGATTTGTCATAATTATGAGCAATTATATTTTGCCAGCACGGACTCCAGTTCATCATATGCAGTCAGGCCCATGCAGCAGGGTAGGACTTAATGTTCATTTCTCAATCATTCAGGCAGGGAGCTAGCACAATTTGTATTTTGGACACAAGTACACAATGTTATTGCAAGCCAAATGCTGCAGCCTGCTCTCTCCCCATACGGGAAGGGTGGCCAAGAGCATCAGTTCATACTGCCCCATCGCACTATGGAAACAAGCCTTTTTGGAACTCATGTCATGTGGCTGAGAGCCTAAAACATACAATCCTATGAACCTTCCAAAGAGAGTCTCCAGGTGGAAGTGCAAGCAAGGACACGGGGTTGAGTGAGCAGTCATTCCCCACCCAAGGTCATTCTAAAAATGCAAATAAATAATTAGAGAAGGAAAACAACTGCTGAAGCCACAGTGTCATTTGTGCTCAGTGCAAACAGCCTGCACCACCTGCCAGTCACACTAAGTCATCTTACGTCACACTTACTGAAGGTTTACAGATGCAGGCAGTGGTGAGGATAGTTTGGAATTTTAATTAGGAAGGGCAATAAACTCTGAGGGTAATAAAACTGGCACCTTTCTTGCAGGCAGACAACATTCCTCCTCCTCCGATTTTAAGCTTATCAGTGTTTGCTGGGCAACTGATCGCAACTGAATTGAGAATCTGTCCTTGCATGGTTGGGGACCCCCCCAAAAAACACATGCTAAACGTGGCAGGTCAAACTAACTGCTCGCTGTTGACAGAAAGGCAATTCAGGGATGCCACAAAATACTTGAATAGGAATTTAACGTGCAAAGGATATTTGTCACATATTCTCCATGGAGAAAGCTAGCCGGGTTTTAAAAGTGTCTCCACAGTGCAGTGAAGATGAGGAGAAAATACACCACTGGCAGAAGATGTACAGTCTGCAAAAGAGTTTACTCCCCCAAAGAATAATCACTGGGGGAAACCTTACGGACACATGCAGCTCAGCAGTGCCGAAGAAGCCAAGCACTAGAAGCACATCTCTAGCTGTGTCACATGCTGTACCGAGTTTGCCAAAGCAATTACAGGTTTTGCTAGGAAGCCACCTGTGAACTCAATAGCCTGCAATACCAACTGGGTAACTTGGTGCATGCTTCCAAAAGCCTTTGCATGTTCCAGAGTCCTGCTCTTGAGCCTGTGCATCAGATACTCAAGGAAATCACTGTCATGCCTGATGTTCTCACTAGGACATGACAATGCTCTATACACAGGAAAATCTCAACTTGTCCCTGGCAAAAATGGTTTTTAAATGTTTAACAGATAGTTTAAAGAGCCAACACCACCGGTCTGTCAGTTCTTTTTTTCAGAGAGAAAACCTGCAAATCACCAAGGTACTGTAAAAACACACAAAACACTTCATGTTCCACAAGACCGTAGTACTGCAGCTGCACCAAGGTTCTCAGAGCCCAGGGTTAATGCAAAGCAGTGACTGTGGGAGTGCTGGCTGCTCTCCAGAGGAGAGGCTGGGACTAGACAAAAAGAGCATGTCCAGCACAGACCTAAAGGTGTGTAGTGTAACCGCAAACAGCTTGTCAAGGAAACGGGGACAGTGTCATGCAAGAAGTGAGAATAGGCAATGACGAGCCCCAGAGGAAAGCTGGAGCTGAGAGGAAAGATGAGGAGACATCAGAAGAGCAGAGAGGTCAGTCAGATGAGTAGGGGCTAGGAAAAAGAGGCTGGAGCAGGACAGGGAATGACAGGAACAGAAGAGAATTGGGAACTTGGGATGCAAGTCCTTGGAAATTACCTGAATTTGGGGTGGACAGACAAAGGAATACAGCCTGGGACGAGGGCGTTCAGGGTTGTATTGGGTTTGCGTGGCAAGGTTTTGGTAACATGGGGGCTACAGGAGTGGCTTCTGTAAGATGCTGCTAGAAGCTTCACCTATGTCTGATGGAGCAAATGCCAGCTGGCTCCAAGATGGACCTGCCAGTAGCCATGGCCAAGCTCATCAGCAATGGTGGTAGTGTCTCTGGGATAACGTATTTAAGAAGGTGGGAAAAAACCCAGCAACAGCAATTGCAGGTGGAGAAAGGAGTGGGAATATGTGAGAGAAAAAACTCTGCAGACACAAAGGTCAGTGAAGAAGGAGGAGGAGGTGATCCAGGCACTGGAGCAGAGATTCCCCTGCAGCCCCTGGTGAAGACCATGGTGAGGCCGGCTGTCTCCCTGCAGCTCCACAGTGGCGCAGATATCCACCTGCAGCCTGTGGAGGACCCCATGCTGGAGCAGGTGGATGCCCAAAGGAGGCTGTGACCCCATGGGAAGCCTCCACCTGAGCAAGGTCCTGGCAGGACCGGCGGAGAGAGCAGAGCCCACATTGGAGCAGGTTTGCTGGCAGGACTTGTGACCCCACGGGGGACCCACACTGGAGCAGTCTGTTCCTGAAGGACGGCACCCTGTGGAAAGAACACATGAAAAGGACCCAGGCTGGAGCAGTTTGTGAAGAACTGCAGCCTGTGGGAAGGACCCCCATTGGAGAAGTTCATGAAGGACCCTCTCCTGTGGGAGGGACCCCACACTGGAGCAGGGGAAGAGAATGAGGAGGAAGGAGCAGAAGAGATGACATGTGATGAACTGACCACAACCCCCATTCTTAGTCCCCCTGTGCCGCCTTGGGGGCAGAGGTAGAGAAGTTGGGAGTGAAGATGAGCCTGGGAAGAAGGGAGGCGTGCAGGGAAGGTGTTTTAAGATTTGGTTTTATTTCTTGTTATCCTAAGCTGATATTACTGGCAATTAATTAATTTCCCTGAGTCGAGTCTGTTTTGCCAGTGATCTCCCTTGCCTTATCTCAACCCGTGAGCCTTTTATAGTATTTTTCTCTCCCCCTGTCCAGTTGACCGGGGGAGTGATAGGGCAGCTTGGTGGGCACCTGGCATGCACCCAAGGTCAACCCACCACAAGGGTGCAGCTAGGGAATGAGCAGAAGAGGTGTGCACTGGCCCAGGACGCTCACCTCATCATTGTAATGTCTGCAAGCATCCACAAATGCCCCCAGCACCCTCTCCGATTAAGTATGTGTCTCACTCCCCCAGTGCCTGCCCCGGGGAGAGGAAAAGCTACAACTGCTGCCGGCTGTCCCCCATCTTAACCAGCACCCGTTTGCACACACAGCCTGAAAGTTTCAATTTGCTGAGAAACCCATCGAGTGTCTGCGTGGCAACTCAGGGGGGAATAGAGATGCCCCTGCCCCCACCACCACATCGCAGGCCCATGCTTCAGGAGGCTGGGAGAGGGGCTGAATGAAGTTCACATCATCAACATGGCTTCTGTCATGTCCTAATTTCCAGACACTTGGGTACAATAGTAATGGTCCTCCCCCTTTATTTGGGCTGTGCAATTGCCTTGTTTTTGCTGCATACGCAGATGCCATTCGCAATAATGCAGCAGCACATGCGTGACTATGCGTGACTGATCGCATGGATACACCATCACTGCTCTCACTTCCAGCTAACGTGTCACTTCAGGATGCCACATGGGATAAAAAAGACAGTTTTTGTCCACGGCTTCTCAACTTTACCCACTCACTTGGGGAAGAGACTTAATTCTTGTATTTATTCTTATTTTTGGGGTAGAAAAGAAAGACATCAACCAATCTTGGGCAGATAGCTGCCTCTTCTCTGCCCCAGAGGAGAAAAGAGCAGTGTTTGTGCGGAAAGGGAAGGCTTTATTGCCCAAAAGAAATGGAGTTTTCAGTTGGTTGTGGGGAAGGAAGAGGAAAAAGGGGAGAGTACACCTGAGCTCTTCTCCCCACTGCTCTGCTGTAACCTCCATTTACCAAATAAAGCTCCAGTCCTTTCCTGTAAGACAAGAGGCTCATTTTTAATAAGCTACCCCGATACATCGAAGGGGGCAACCCACAAGTCTCAGCTTTCTTCCCCTGCAGGACTCTGCATGCCACGTGACAGAAAACCAGCAGGATCACAGCAACAGCATGAGTCTCTCAGGGAGCCACACGACACAGCAGCGGGTCCAATGCAGGCCGCCAGAGGTGGAGAACAAGCCCTCTGCATGGCTCTGCTCCTTTGCAATGCCAGGTGCCAGGTGCCGCCGGCTGGCAGATCGCAGACCGCTAGCGTACGTCTGGCCCTTGGCTTCACGGCGCAAGAGAAAACGCTGCGCTGTTGACATAGGTGAGGCTTTGCTGCAAGAGGCAGTCAGGGCCCACCATCAACACTGCCTGCGAGTGGACAGCACAGCACAAGGAGGCTGCATGCAGCAAAAATTTCCCAACTTATCTCACAAAGACCAACTTCACGCTCCATCTTACCGATATCCGCAGCGCCGCGTGAGCGAAGCTGTTCTGTGCAGCACTGGCTATACAGCAAAGCAGTATTTAGGAGTAAATAAATTGATATCTTTCCTGAAATGGCACAGAGCTAAGCTGGGGAGATGTGGGAGGCAGGAAATGCTCACCTTGTTGATATGGAGGATACAGTCTAGTAGGACCTAAGCACAAATGAGTGAGTGGGTTAGGGGTGAGCAAGTGCCACAGTGCAATTTGGGCAGGCAGAAATAAACAAATGGCAGCATTTGGTTATGTGATAACAGAGATGCCAACTGGAGGGGCAGGAGGCAGGAACTGCGCTGAAATAGCTGGTATTGCCAGAGGCTGAAGCAGATTTGCGGTAAAAATAGCACTTCCCAGTAATGTAAATCAGTACTGCAGTATCCAATGACAACAAACCTCCTAAAAGCAAGTGCCTTCCTTACAGCTGAGCTCGTTACAAGGAGCTGCTAATGTAGCAACAGTTGATGTCAAGCCTGTGTGAATTGTGACTGACCACAAAGAGGGAAAGTTGGTATTTTCCAACTGCTCTTAAAATCTCAAAAAGCACTTGTTTATTCTGCTGTTGGAATTAATTCTCAGAAAGACACCATCACTTCTGATCAGACACTAAACTACAGGTGTGTTGCTAAATGCCTTTTTTTAATACGGTAATGTAAAACTGACCTACAGCACTGCTGTTCTCTACCACTGACAGTGTATTTCATAAAGACACTGTACCGATCTTCATTTGCTAAATAAATAAATGGCATCCTGGAAAACACCATTCACTTTTCTCAAGGAACAACTACGCTTCATTCAGGTTCCTTATATATTGTGTATTCATTCTGAAGTGACAGCAACTAGAGGTAAAAAACACCTATTAAAATACACTGTATCTGCAGTCAGCCAACAAACCGTAATTAACACAGAATACTCCTGAAATAATTCAGATGTAGAAAAAGCTTGTAAAATGCATTCAAAAGGAAAAAAACCCAAACTTTCTGTTGCTTCTCTTTGAGGAACTGTACTAGAGATTGAGTAATTTACAGAACAATGAGATTAGCCAGATATTTAGGCTCAACTCCCCTTATCCAGGACTAATGCTACTCGAATCAAAGCTTTTCAGCATCCTCATTCCTTCTGCTCAAAACCTGTCTACGACGGTCTCAAGTCTCTGATTTTCCACTGGAGTCTTTGCACACTCTGCTCAACATTAGTCACTTCTTGGTCATCATACCTTTCTTCTTTCTTTATCTGAAAGAGCTAAAACTACCCAAAAAAGGATCTTGTAAAAAAATATGAGATGTGAAGCCTCCTCTTCCTCCTCCCTGGTAAACCAGACTGTCTTAAGACTAGTTGCAACCATCCATCAAAATAACTTAGAAACAGTAGCACATTAGCAGAGTTGCAGACCAGCAGTCTGCAGACCACGGGCTGGTATTTATCACAAAACCTACACAAGAAGACAGACATGGCAGTACTCGCTTCCCGTTTGCACTGTAGATTTTCTCACATCAGTGTTATGACTCTGCATGTTTGTAGCTTAACACACAAACCCAAAAATACCCTGCAAGCTGGAAGACACAAAAAGATTAGAGAGTGACTTCCGTTGAGAAATTCTGTAGTGGTTTGTCCAGACATTTCAACATAAATAGCAACAGGAGGTACGTGTTGCCCTGATGTAATTACATCCTGCTACAGTCACAAAGTTAGTGTGAATTGTGCCTGGACAGTCAATGAACTCAAAAAATCCTAAGTTATTTTTGATAACAGAACAATTAGCATAATCTATTGACCTTTATCTACTCTGAAAGCTGCTTTTTTTATTTTCTTTCTATCCCATGCAACTGGAACTAAAAAGAGAAGAATTAGCCTGGACTCTTTTTGTTCAAGAATCAGTGGCATGGCCAAGTGCTAGACCAGACACAGGTGATGCCGCATTAAAAAAAATCTGACTTTTCAGATTGCCACAGTTTCAGGGATTTATTCATATATTAGCACTTGACGTTCATATATGTTAAAAATTGGTAACAGTTCTTTAAATGACTGAGGATATAAAAGCAGAATACAATTATTTAAGAGCTGACAAGCTAGTATTTCTTTCAGGAATAAGGTCCACATCAAAACACCCTCTCAATGAGTATTTTGAACACTGCATTTGGTTTTGGGAGGCGAGGAAGAAGGTACAGAAGGTATCTCTCCTGCAACCTTTTAAGCTGTTTCCTCCCACAAGTCATTTGCATGGGAATGTCTGGAAGAGAAAGCACATTCAGTTATAACATCCTGACTTTGGAAAACTTTCAGCTCCCATTTGCAGCTCCAAAATAGTCTACTTAGAGAAGACAGCAAGCATCCGTAACACTGCACTTCAATCAGTGAAACACAGACCAGAAAACATGAAACCGGAATGCCACAGTATTTGTAACACTGCACAAAACAAACAAAATTTAATAAATAGAGCATTTGTTCCTAACAAAAAGCCATACAGCTCAACAAAAAAGGAGTTCTCCTAATGCTAACTAAATTGTTTAGCCTGCCAAAAATTATTAAAAGGGAAAAGAAAAAAAAAAAGAGAAGAAGAAAACATTGGGATCAGATATCCAAAGTGTCTGACAATTGAAAATCTGGAAATAAAACATGCATACCCTAAGACAGGTTCTTCTGTATCAGCAAGCATAGATCTTGTTTTTAAATACTGTACAGCCAGCTGGGAATCCAAGCATGAAACTGTTCACCAGTCCTACGTGCTCTGCAGTGGGGAGAGCCCCTTATGTCACTTCTCAACAATTCCTCTGAGGCTGGAGCAGCACTGACCATCTCCAGATGGTGCCATTTGTCCAGCCCCACAATCCTAGCAGAAGTTAAGAAGAGCATGCAGCAACAGAGGTCCACCATTTATTTTGCATCTCTGGAACCAAGATAAAGCAGTTTGGTTAAAGCAGCACCCATTAGTAATGGCCCCCACAGAGGGCTGCAACACAACAACAAAGTATCTGAAAGCTCCTGTGATTTTCAAGAACCATACATGTCGCTGAGGAAAGATGAAATGGAGGATTTCACTCTGGAACACCATCAGGCAAACAAACGCAAAAAGATGCAGTGTAAAGTGACTGATTGTTGGTTGCTTCTTTTGTAATACATGCATTTTATGCAGACTCACAAATAAACAACAAAGTTTAATGGAAAAATAGGGTACGCAGATATTTGTCAATTAGTTTTCCTCATGAACATCTGTTTTCTAAACTCACAAGTGTCAGGATATCAGGTATTTTGACCCTGCTTAGCACACCCACCCAAAAGCCAGTATGTTAGAACATGTCTGTCAAAGGTGCGTCAAGGGCAAACTACAAGACACGCCACACAGGGCTGGGGCTGGTGGATAGTCCAGGATCACTGGTATGGCCTCTGGCTATTTCAAGCATCTATGCCTAAAGTTTAGTCTGTAAGGGTCCAGAAACTGGTAACCCTTAACAGCTACAAAGTATTTCTAGCATTCTACAACTTGTGCGGCAGAAAGGGAGGCAGCAGGTCTTAACAGCCTCAGACACCCTAAGTCTGTGCAGCAGGTGTGAAAGAATGTCTTCTGATGATCAGATCTTGCACTACTCACAGTAATAGTCAGCTGCCAACACACAGGGTAGCGTCAGCTTAATTTAAATGGCGCAGAGCACATCTAAATTACACCACCCTTCAGCATCTCACTCAGTTGTTCTTGAGTATCTGTCCCCCTTTCCCTGCCTCTCGCCTCCAGCTCAAGTCTCAGGCCATTACAGTCAATGGAGCTGTCGGCACAGCTGCTGCTCTAGGCTCATGCTGCTCTAGGCGCTCTCGTGCTGCCCATCCAGTCTCCAGCCGCTTGGCACAGCTAGCTGAACCACTCACCTCGCCACCCCCAGGCCCCCACACCACCCACTGAAAGGCGGGTGGTGAAAGGGCCGTCCCCACACCCCTGCTGCCATGCAGCCGTCCGGCAGCAAATCCCAGGAAGCAGCACTGCTTCCCATGGCTCACCTCCCTTTCGCCCTCCTGGGGCGAATTGGCCCCCCACCGCCCAGCTGCTTGCAGCCTGCCCATGGCCAGGAAGGACACCGCTGCTTCGCCCCACAGGGCCAGGTCTAAGAGATGGCAAAATAATGTCCCTGTGTAACAGCACCCAGTGTATTTCCTTCTCTAGTTCTAAATAACTTGGGACACATTCAGCTTGAAAGGTAATAAAAAGACGGGAGGGAATGGAGCTTTGCTTCAGCACAGCTGTGTATCCCAAGGCTCAAATCATAATGCTTTTACATCTTCCTTTCTTCCTGCCCTAGGCAACAAAGAAATCATCAGCCTCTTCATCCAATTTTACTTGAGGTAATTTGAGCACATTCTTCCCTTCATCTTCATATGGAAACCAGTACATAACCTGAGTGCGCTTTTAGTATTCCAATTCAGTAACTGCAATTATCACTTCAGTCAACATACACAAGATAACAGTGCTAGCTCTAGTGCTCACCTTGTTCTAGACGACTAGCATTCAGTAGTTGTCGCCAAAGTCAGCACCCCCAAGGACAAAATCTAATGATACTACAGTCATTACTTTTAATGAATTAATCATATCCTTCAGCTAGTAAAATGCTTCTCACATGCTAAGAAAACACTGGAGAAATTAAAATGCCCAACACACTAGCGTGCACAATAAAAGCAATCACTCAGGGACAAAGTCCTATCTTCCAGTCAGCTTACTGCCTGGAAATAAGGTAAGATTTTTGCAAGAAACAAAGCTCATGTTCTTCTCAAAAATGCTTTACTGTTACAAGGAAATAACCCCTTGCAAGCTGTGTAGGAAGGTATGTCAGCACCTAAGTCTTCATATGAAATGCCACTTTTTCCCCTTTCCTTCCACATGCACGTGTGTGCACAGAGGTACAGAAGTAAAGTTCATGGTGACACAGACCTGTGCTGTTTCTCAAAGCAAAGCCAAGCGGGAAGGCTGTGCTTTGTCAGAAGGTGCCACCACAAACCAACATTTTCTGAGCCACTTCCCATGTGCAGCATTACTCACAGTGGCTGCAGAGCGGTGCTTTAAAGCCCTGCTTGGACAGAACTGCATGCTGTGGGGAGGAAATAAAAGCATCACAATCACATCCCACACACAGTAGCATGACACAAGTCTTAAAATTTCAGCCCAAGTAGGGTCTTTGCAGTTCAAAAAGGACAGACATGCCCTAGCCTACCTTCATTCCCAAACTCTTGCCATCTGCCTCTTTGCATACTATGAATCCTGTTTTAGGAAATTCTCTAAGATTTAGTATTTGAAGGGACAAGGCTTCCACCACTACCCTGAAAGCTTACCTGACAATGCCAGGACATCTTGCCTGGCATACAATTCCATTCCCTCATGTGAACACGTATCATTCCCAGTGATCCTCCCTGGAACAAATTTAAAACCCTATCTTTCAGCCTTGTTGAAACAGCTTTTTCTGACACCAAGTTTTGTTTCTTTCTACAGCCCACTCAAGAATGCTACAAGCACTTCCACCCCTGTCTCAGTTTTCAGGCAGATCATCCAACAAGTCAGTCACTGCACTTCCCACTCTTCTTTTTGTGTTTCCTCACCCCTCTGTGTCTGAGGAGCAGGGAACCAAATGGACAGGTCAACTTGTAACAGAAAATCTCTCATCTTTCTGGACAACCCTGCAAAGTCACTTCCTGGCGTAAGTTCCACCAACCTCTTTTTCCTGCTGTTCTAGCTCAACTATTAACCACTTAAATTACTCACCATTCTGCTCACTTCACGGATCTTCATCACAGTCAGTATTATCGCTATGGATATTTGCATCCTTGCATCTCAACCTGTATTTCTGCAACCCAAAATCTCATTTTACTTCCATTCCATATTTCTGATCCCACTCAGTCCTACTGTGCTGAGGGAGACAATTCTGCAACCACATGAGTAGGTAACTTATCCCACTTACACAATTGGCTGCAGTGAACTCTGGCAAAATAGAGGTGCTGGCATTTCAAGAACTGAGGTACTTTTGTTCCCAAATTTGTTAGGTAATAGAGGAAAAAGACATTTTTAGAAAACTTTTATCTCTCAGGTGCCTTCATGATAAGCTCAACTCTAACCTTTTGTGACTTGGCAAGACCTGACCTTAACTATGCAAAATGCATGCATGACATTTACTTGCCAGCAAAAAATGGAGTGCCCAAACTTAACAGAAAGTTTTAATAACAGAAGTACAATAAATTTTCTCCTGTATTTCAAATTTTCAGGGCACAGAGAAAAGCACCAACTGAAGAGCGCACTGATTAGACAAGCCAGCAGTGCTTTATTCCTATTACTGTAAAGAAGCCTTGAACTATTTGTAAAAGATGAATCCTTTTGGTTTTAAGTGATTTGCTTTGAATTTACTTTTTGAACTGATGGGATGAGGTGCCAGGGGAAGAGAAATGAGAAAGCAGTTCAATATTTGCAAGAGCTTTAGCAGTCCACACTGTGCTACAATCTGGACGATGCTTATGGGAAGTGGATACTGCTGCTCACACCGTCAGAAGTGCTGGGAGGGTGAGGGAAGGAAGGTCTCCCACTCCCTCCTGTGTTTTTCCACCTGCCTCTTCCTTCAGTTCCTGAAATTCTCAGATGTGTTCAGTGCACAGGGCACAGAGGACTGTCTTTGGAGCCTCATATTGTGCTGCTGCAAGCTTTGAGAGAAGAGCTCTGGGGAGACACAGCAGGCAAGCACAGAGGTGAATGCGGTGCTGACCCCAGCACAGCAACCCGCAGGCCACACGTCCACAGACAGTCAAGCAGAAAGTGCAGGTCCTTGAACCTGGAGCAGCAATCGCCAAGTCTGCTGTAACCAAAAAGAGGGTGTGAAGAAGATGAGGGAATCTGTTTGCTTCCTGAGATCAGAACAAAATGGTTTCAGTCTGTCTGTTCACATGCTGGCAGAACTCTGCCCTCATCTTTAGTGCACTGAAGAGAGACCAAGAGTGTTGTTTGTCTCCTACTTTCCTGACGTAGTAACACCTCAAAAGAAGGAGAAACTAGAAATCTTCCAAGGACTAGAGACCACTTTCTTCAACCTCTTACCTTTAAAACAGCCAGATTCAGGAAGGGAACCTGATGTTCCTGGTATGTATTAGAACCACAAATGAAGAGGGGAAGAGAGAAGAGAAGCTCTAAGTGGTAAGCCTTACAGTTGTACAAAAACCTGGTCCATCCAGTCATGAGAATTGTTTACTGACTACTTCCCAAACTCCTGCAAACCTGGATGTGTATGCAGAGTCCAAAAATAAGAAACCCCAAGCTATTTTATATAAAGGCTACTATAAAAGACAATAGTAACCAGCTGATCAGTGCTACAGTAGTGAAAGAAGAAATGTCACCAAAGCAAAACAATGACAAAAGTAAAACTTCCCCAGAAAACTGTACAAATGCTGGCTGGAGCCTCAGAAGCAATGACAATGATTTTTGCAGGCCCATGGGGAAAACTAAAGATCTGAGTAGAAAAAAAGAACATTTAGGAAAACAAATTAATACAATCATGGAACTACAGTATATGGTAAGAATAGTTTAAAATAGGCTATTTGTAAGCACACTGACAGTTTTGACTAACTTAGTGCAATAGGAAAGGCAGTGAAACTAAGGAATGCTCTATACAACATTAAGTATAAGTACAAACCACTTGTAAGTAGTGTTAATAATTTTGCATTTCCCCAATGTACTTCTGGCTCACACTTAAGACCTTGATCTCTCCATTTGCCAGGGTCCCAGATTCACCTTTTAGTTCCTAATTATTCTCTTAAAAACTACTTTCTCTTTTATTACTTAGTCCCTTATGATTGTCTATACAATGCTTTCTGTAATGAAAACCTTCTTAGCTGGGTCAGATGATTTAAACCCAAAAAGCCATTCTGGGTTTTTGTTTTGTTTTGTTTTTAAACTAAATGACCCCCACTTCCAGTACCCCTCTTCTACCTTCTCTATTTTGACTATTTTATATATAAAGCAGCTACTATTTTAAGAATAAGAGTAGTCACTTATATCAGCACCTGGAGGCTACAATTCCAAAGCCTGAGAGAAACAGTTCTCTCTCTTCAGCAGCTTCCTTCATGTTAGTCCCAAACTGGACACAATGCATGACTCAGGTCACCACTGTACTGGTCAGTGTCTGCTTTTTGTGTATGGCATACTCAGAAAAGGAAATCTCTCAGGTAGGCATTCATTATCCCTACTCCTATTTCCTTGA
>NW_010555384.1:21487-53265 GCF_000687285.1 Phaethon lepturus | reverse complement strand
TCTTTTTTTGCCTCCACGCTAGATGTTTGGGGGGGGGGGGGGGGGGGAATATCAGTTCTGACATTGCCTGCATCATCCTCTTAAAAAAGTGCTAAAAAGAAGGAAAGGTAAGTCCTTTTCCAGTTAATTTCTCTTTCTCCTTTACTGAACCTCCCCAAAGAAGCATAGATATGTAACAAAGTCACTGTAACAGATGTCGATTGCATCTAACATTTCTTTTCAATTGAACTAAATATATTCTTTAGTTAAGAAGTTAACACATAGTAGGTGCCTGAGCAGAAACATCCACAACTCTTGCTACTTCCCTCTAGCTCCAGGTTTTGTTTTCTTTTAAACAGCAGAACTCCAAAGGAAGTAACTCACTGGAGCTGTTTTATCTATTCACTATTCACAAATTCCCTCATGCTAAAAAATTCCAAGAAACCAGAGCAGTGGCATTTTTAGAGCATTTGCCTAATCTCCTTAAATCTAAAATCTCACTAGAGGAGGTGGCCAGACATTGGTTAGCCAGTCCTGAATAAAGCCTTCTACATCTGTTCATCACAGCACCTGGCTAATCCAATACAGGCAGAAAAATCTAGCAGCTCGCATTAATCTTCACAGAGTTTGAATAAAGCCAGGACTTGTCTCTGGTACAAACACTGTCCTCCAAAGGCAAAATCTTCTCTTAAAAAAAATTATATAAAGAGCTGCACGTGTCATAAAGGAAAAAGCTATAGAGCAGTACTAAATAAAAGCACCCCACAACAAAATTTTATCTCCTTAAGAACTACTGTGTTCTAGTATTTTTAATATTATCTATAGGAAAAAAGAAAAAATAATATTTCAGGATATACATTTAATATAATTTCTTTCTTTCATACCTCTCTACACTGCACGCACTTCACTGGATAGATTTCAGATAAAAGCCTGCTCTTAACTGGCTCACAACAGCAGCACACTTCATAAAACACTTCTGAATGGAAAAGCATTCTTAAAATTTGCAACTCTTGGTTCCAGCAACTTCTGAGACAATAAATGCTGACTGTTTCTCCTTCAGTGACTTGTGGTTTTTAAAACAGGATAACCACAGTGATCGACCCAGTACTGCCATAGGAAGAGTAAATGTTTTCTTTATTTCATCGCACAATAATCTGATTGATTGCAATACTGAGGTTTTCCTCATTCAGCCTTTTCAGGCCAGATTTCTGAAGTCAGGCTCCTATCAACAACACATAAGCAGGGTGACTGATGGTGCCAGCCGTCTCTGGGTGGCAGTTTTGAGCCTTTGACCCAATGTCAGCCAAACGCAACAGAGGATGTGCAGAAAGGAGGTTCCTTTCTAGCAGACTGAAAACTGGCCATAGGCTAGAAGAGAGACCTGAGAAACTGCTCACAGAGGGACAACACAGCCCTTCCCTGGTTCTGTCCCTCCGACCCCGGCAGCGGCGCGCAGCCCTGAGCCAGGCGCAGCACGTGCTGCTTTGCGCCCGGTGTGCTGCTGGGGAAAAGACAACAGTGCTCACCAGGCGCTCAGCAACTGCTGCAAGGGGACCTTGCCTCTTGGACCCACGTGCTTCCAAGCTAACCACTGATGGGCACATCTGTGTATCACCTGAAGCGTGGCTTCTGAGACTTCAAGATATGCAGCCCAGCTCAGTCCTACTACCAGACCTCCTTCTTGGACCTGGGGAGATTCCGCCATCCCACAGCTCTGAAGTCCAAGCACTAACTGAAAAGAAAGCATTGCTCCATGGGGTTGGAGCACCAGCTGACAGTCAAAAATGGTCACTGCCAGGTGATTTTGATGAGTTTTTGTGAAAAACTTTCAACGAAGGGCAGTTATTTATTCCAGGGCAGGGCAGCAGACAGGAATGCAATACAACAGACAGCCCTAGAGTAAATCCACCCTTGTGCAGACCCAGAGTTAACACATGCCTGTGTAGGACAGCACAGCTACAGCTTTGTCACAGACATACAGAGGAACACCCTCCTCTGGTGGAGGGAGGTCTGATGGGATTATCAAGGGTGCATAATAACATCAGTGCCTGTATGAGCCCATGCCTCCCACAGAGATGAGGTTCTTCCTACCCCTGTGCAAAAGCACACGCTTCCCCCCTGCAGGACCTCCACAAAAGCTGTTGTCCCCACAAGGATGTGATTCTCCCAAGGCACTGACCAGCAGTTCCCTACCTCTGGGTGCAGCAGCACTGCTGTCAGATTGAGAGCCACTTCTCCCCAGTCTCTACTGCCTCATACTTTTTCTCATGACTACAGATTATCAGAAGGGGAAAGCGACTGGGAAGCAAGTATCTTAGCAGGAGTGGAAACACAAAGATAAATGACGGCAGAAGTTCCTGTCTGTATTGTTTTTGTCACAAAGCAAAAGCAGTTAGTAATATGGGGAGCATCAGATCCCAACCGTAGCAGAGTCAGCACCTCTGCCTCCTGAAGATGAGGGGGAAGTGTGTTTTGATATCAAGATCTTGAAATATTTTACCACATAATATAAAAAAAATTTACAAGTGATGAGCAATGTTTTAAATTCATAATGCCTTTTTTCCCCCCTATATAACAGGATGCTTCCTATATTCCAAAGCTCTTAAGTTTTGAGGTTGCTTTCCTCCTTTTTCTAACCAATGCAAACATAATCATACTCATGATTCTAATCCATTCCAGTAACAATTAATGTCATTAAATTACTCTTTTATTAGGTGACAGGACAGAGCTAGTTTAGTTCTTGAACTGAACAGAGATTAAATTAAGTGATTATTTCCTTGATAGGTATTAACTTGTACCACAGTTCATTAAAAAAGCACTTCTGTCAAGGTTGTAGCGTAATTAACAGAACTATGACTGTACTATTTAGGTTTGCAACCGCTCAGAAGTACTCAAACACTTGAACAGAGCTGTAAGTTTCTATGAAGTACGAATTTCAAAAATAATCAAATGAACTGTCAAAGAGAACATAATGAAAATTTCTGTTCCTTTGACTGGCTTAGTTCTGTTTACTTAATCATGGAAAAATTTCCACCCTTCAACCATCAGCCCACCAGGACATACTACACTACCTTCCCTCCACAAAAGCTGTTACTCAGCATGCTTCTCCTTTCTGCTTTTATTGTTTCCATCTCTTTCCAACTTCTCCTTTGGTCTCTGCTCTCAGAGAACAAAAGAGGAAATTACAGGACCTAGTAGTGATATTGCTACAAAAAGAAGGAAAATTAGGAGAAACAGGGAGAAACTAAGACATAAATAAAAATAAGAAGCGAGGAGCTCTATCCAGCAGAATAGAGATATCAAAAAACTGTTAGACTTGTTCTCAGGAGTACCACAATGCACATGTGATCCTTTGACTCCAGCCATGCCCTGTTACAGTAAACATAACTGACTCAGCTGCAGATGTCCTCTGGATGTTTACCTCAGACACTGATCACATTTTCAGCAGGGAACTTTTCAGGCTGTAGCTGATTGACATACAGAGGCGAGACGATGGGACCCTGTTCACAACAGACTCCCAAAGGCTGTCCTGCCTGCCACCACAGCCACCTCTATCCCATCTACCTCTCTCACGGTCTCTAGTCTCCAAGTTCTGTCAATAACAGGTGACAGTTGTGGTTTAAGAAGTTACCGCCTCCAACCAGGTTAAAATAATTGTCCAAAAGGTCACTAAATAGAACAGCTTAATTCACATTGCTCTCCCTATTAAACTTAAAGCCACAAAGACACTTGAAACTTACCTCATTTTTACTTTGCCACTGAGAGCATGTCTGGCAACCAGCCATTATGGCCCAGCTGATGGGCAGAGGTTCACCAGTTCAATTGCTTCTGACAGTGTAACCATCCACACGCACGTTACTTCTGCACTGAGCAGTAAGTAACTGCACAGAGCAGTGGGCATCAACTAGCCCCTATCTGGTAAATACCCATTTAAGTTCATAAACTTAGTCCTATGAGCAGCCTGGCTGGACTGTTACATGCTCCCTTCAGTGCTTCCAGGACTGGGGTCTCTTCTCTGACATGCTTTTAGACAGAGAAGCAGGCACAGGAAGGGAAGGTCAGAGGAAGTAATTCCAACAGCTCCTTCAAGAATACACTAGCAGAAGTCATTCTCACAGTAGGAACAGGCCAGTAATGTGTAGAGCATCAAGTCATCAACTCAGGATTGCATGGTGCTAGAAAGTATACTTGGTACCTGCAGTATATATAAAACTGCAGTATAACCTGAAAAAAGAAAGAGTACTGACATGTGCATTTGCATGAACATAGTCCAACTGCAATAAGGCAGCAAAGCTGTGTATCGTCTCATCAGTCCCCAGACCCATCAATGTCCAATGTGACGCAAAGTACTGCTTCAAGAGTAGAACCAGAGAGGGGAATGCATTCTGGAAAACTTGTGGGCATAGCCAATAAGGAGGGTGGCTATCACTGGACCCGGTTCTGTGTGATGGCAGGGGAATGAGAGATTTTATTCTACCTTCTCTTGACTAAACAGAGCACTCTCTTGCCAAACAGTTTTAGATGAGAATTCTGCAATTCTGTGATTAATGCTCTACAAAGAAAGTGTTGTTGTGAAGCACAAAGGGGTTTTTTCTCCTTTTGCTAAATAGCATATACAGGAAATTGGAAAACCGAAACTCGGGTCCCCAGAGAGGAGCTAAGGAAAAGCAAAACACTATCTGGCAACGGCTATCATAATGTGGGATTATGGCATTATGATTCACAGATAAAAAACATAAACGGAAAAGTCAAACCAGAACATAAAGGAGGTCTAGTAGGTAAACTGCCTTCTGGGTATCACAGGCACAGAGTTTTCCAAGGCAGTGTGTGCGTGCTTGAAAAATACCCCAGTATTTTGGAAGTAAATACTGACCCACAGAATCATAGAATAGAATCACAGAATAGTTTGGGTTCGAAGGGACCTTCAAAGGCCATCTAGTCCAACCCTGCTGCAATAAGCAGACACACCTTCAACTACATCATGTTGCTCGGAGCCCAGTCGAACCTGACTGGAATGTTTCCAGGGATGGGGCATCTACCACCTCTCTGGGCAACTTGTTCCAGTCTCTCATCACCCTCATTTTACAAAATGTCTTCCTTATATCTAGTCTAAATCTAAATCTACCCTCTTCTAGTTTAAAACCATTACCCCTTGACCTAGCGCTACGGGCCCTGCTATTGGCCCCATCTTTCTCATGAGCCCCATTTAAGTACCGGAAGGCTGCAGTAAGGTCTCCCTGGAGCCTCCTCATCTCCAGGAACAATCCTATGATTGTTTTTGTGGCCCTTCTCTAGACCCACTGCAACAGGTCCATGTTCTTCCTGTGCTAAGGGCTCCAGAGCTGGGTGCAGGACTCCAGGTGGGGTCTCACCAGAGTGGAGTAGAGGGGCAGAATCACTTCCCTTGACCTGCTGGCCACCCACCTTTTGATGCAGCCCAGGATACAGTTGGCCTTCTTGGCTGGAAGCACACATTCTCCCAAGTAACTAGTGATAGGACAAGAGGAAATGGCCTCAAGTTGCGCCAGGGGAGGTTTAGATTGGATATTAGGAAAAATTTCTTCACTGAGAGGGTGGTCAGGTATTGGAACAGGCTGCCCAGGGAGGTGGTGGAGTCGCCATCTCTGGAAGTGTTCAAGAAACGTGTGGATGTGGCGCTTCAGGACATGGTCTAGGGGACATGGTGGCGCTGGATTAATGGTTGGACTTGATGATCTTGAAGGTCCTTTCCAACCTAGTGTTTCTGTGATTGCCGGCTCATGTGCAGCTGCTCACCCACCAGTACCCCCAAGTCCTTCTCGGCAGGGCTGCTCTCAATCCCTGCATCCCCCAACCTGTACTGATACTGGGGGTTGCCCTGATCCAGGTGCAGGACCCTGCACCTGGCCTTTTTGAACCTCACGAGGTTCACACAGGCCCACTTCCTGAGCTTGTCCAGGTTCCTCTGGATGGCATCCCATCCCTCAGACTTGTCAACCGCATCACTCAGGTTGGTGTTGTCTGCAAACTTGCTGAGGGTGCACTCAATTCCACTATGTCATTGATGAAGATATTAAACACTCCTCGTCCCAGTATGGACCCCTGAGGGACACCACTCTGATCTCCATCTGGACATTGAGCCATTGACCACTACCATCTGGAAGCGCCCATCCAGTCAATTGCTCATCCACCCAACAGTCCACCCATCAAATCCATACCTCTCCAATTTCGAGAGAAAGATGTTGTGGAGGACTGTGTCAAAGGCCTTACACAAGTCCAGACAGATGACATCCCTAGCTCTTCCCTTGTCCACTGATGAGGTCACTCCATCATAGAAGGCCACTAAGTTGGTCAGGCAGGACTTGCCCTTGGTGAAGCCATGCTGGCTCTCTCAAATCACCTCCCTGTCCTCCATATGCCTTAGCACAGCTTCTAGGAGGATCTGTTCCATGATCTTCCCAGACGCAGAGATGAGGCTGACAGGTCGGTAGTCCCCAGGTTCCTCCTTGCTACCCTTTTTAAGAATGTGTGCAATGTTTCCCTTTTTCCAGTCCCCAGGGACTTCATCTGACTGCCATGAATTTTCAAATACCATAGAGACTGGCTTGGTAACTACGTCAGCCAATTCCTTTAGGACTCTGGGATGCGTCTCATCAGGTCCCATAGATTTCTGCATATTCAGGTTCCTCAGGTGGTCAGAAACCTGATCTTCTCTTACAGTGGGAGGGACTTTGCTCCTTCAGTCCCCATCTCGCAGTCCATCCACTCAAGAGGTGTGGGAAGACAAGACTGCCAGTGAAGGCTGTGGCAAAGAAGTTGTTGAGTACCTCAGCCTTCTTGTCCATTGTTAGCAGTTTGCCAGTCTTGTTCATCAAGGGGGATACGCTTTCTTTGGCTTTCTGTTTCTGGATAACATATCTGTAGAAGCCCTTATTTTTTGTATCTCTTGCCAAGTTCAGCTTCAGCCACGCTTTGGCCTTCCTGACCCCATCCCTACCCAACCAGGCAGTGTCCCTGTACTCTTCCCAGGTTACCTCTCCCTGCTTCCACTTCCTTCTTGACCTTCAGTCTGACAAGCAGGTCTTGACTCAGCCATGCTGGTCTCTTGCCTTCCCTTCCTGATTTCTTACACCCGGGGATCAAGAGCTCTTGTGCCCTATACAAAGCATCCCTAAAGATCTGTCAGCTCTGTTCTGCTCCCTTGTCCCTGAGGGCAGTTTCCCAGGGGGTCCTATTGAGTAACTCCCTGAAGAGATGGAATTTTGCCTTCCTAAAATTCAGGGTCCTGACTTCACTCTGCCTGCCCCATATCCTTCAGAACTGCAAACTCCGCCGGAGCATGATCACTGCAGCCCAGGCTGCCTCCAATCTTGACGTCACCAATTGGCTCACTTGCATTGGTGACCAACAGCTCCAGTATCACATCCCCTCTGGTAGGGCTGCCTACTACCTGGCTTAAGAAGTTATCCTCCATGCACTCCAGGAGCCTCAGGAATTGCCTATAGCTCGCTGTGCTACTTTTCCAACAAATGTCGTGATGATTGAATTCCCCCAGGAGGACAAGAGCCTGCAGTTGCGATGCCTCCTGTAGCTGGACTAAGAAGACTTCGCCCACAGACTCCCCTTGGTCGAGCAGCCTACAGTAGATACCAACCACAAGGTTCCCTCTGTTGCTCCAGTCTTTGATTCTTACCCATAAGCTTTGAACCTGCTCGTGGCTATTCTTCAGAGACAGCTCTTCACATTCGATTAATTTCTTGATGTAGAGGGCAACGCCTCCACCCCTTCTTCCTCACAGCCTGTAGCCATCGATAGCCACACTCCAGTCATGGGATTCATCCCACCAAGTTTCAGTAATGGTAACCAGGTCATAGCTTTCTAGCAGCACAGTGGCTTCCGACTCCTCCTGTTTGTTGCCCATGCTACATGCGATGGTATAGAAGCACTTCAGCTGGGTTGTTGGCCGTGTCACCTTCTTACAGGAACACTCCTTAGTTCCTTTGAGATATTTCACTGGTGTTTCCCTGTAGGCTCCTATTACCTCAGAAGCCCCTGGCTCATCTCCTTAAGACTTCAAGTGTGCTGCATTGTAGCCAGCACATCTCAGAGCAACAGGCTGAGGGCTCTCACTAGCACCCCATCCCTCTAACCTTGGCGTGTCACCCCACAGCTTGTCAAGGGCAAGCCTGATGTTATCCCTTTTCGCCTTCAAGTCTGGTTTAAAGCTCTGCCAATGAGCCCCACTGACTTGTCAGCAAAGACTCACTCTGTACCAAAGTGGGTCCCTATCAAAAAATGCCTTAAGCATCAAAGCAAATTTCTGAACATTCCTTCAACAATATTTCAAGCTAGAAAAGAACTTAAAGCAACTAGTAGAAGTCTCTCCAAGCCAAACAAGTAAAGTGAACAATGTCAACAAAGGACAGAATTGCTTTGGTTTGGGGGTGGTGGGGAGTGGTTATTTGTTTTGACCAAAATAAAAATTATTCCAGCAAGTTTAAAAGCAATGAAAGAGAATTAATCTCAAAACAATGAAAGAGAAGAGAGTTAGAGTCACAAATGATCACAGCACTCCGTAAACCAAATTTCATGCTGTTTCTACAGATCAGTGCACTGATGCACTACAGTGAACATCTTCTCTCTTAAAAGGCTTTACAAGTTGCCTTTGCAATTTGGAAATCTTACTGTTATGATTGAGATATCCAGTAAACAGTATGAAAAGATAATCTAGTTTAACGCCCCAACAGTGGGCACAAGATTAAAGTTTTCTGTCCCACACATGTTTACAGAGGGTTTCCCTGTCATGACTGTAAATGTCTCATTTGAGCTTTTTTAAATGTCAGTTACAAGCTCTTATACATAAATAAATGTCATTTGTTACATACATAATAATGTATTATGAAGAAGTGAGGAGTAGATATGTGAGAAAAAATGATAAGCTAATATGTGAGTTAGACTAACAGTTATTTGCGGCAGGCTCAAAATTTTTTCTTTCTCTTCTTACTTTTGATATGCAAGATCTCTTTAATCCATTTCTAATGTGTAGACCAGTATAGCACAGCCTGAGTTGAACTACAGTATGTTGCTAATGGCAACAACAGTAGTTTTACATGCCTATTCTACTAAAATGTGTTCCACCTTGGAACTGTCCAGGTGGACTTGGACAATGGGTCAGAACTCAGAGGTGTAACAGAGCTCCCACTGCCTTCAGCAGTTCTGCACCATCTCCTACTGACAGAGAATCTACTCTGACAGCTGTTGTATTTTCAATTAAAATTTAGAAAGATGACATTACCCTGCCTAGAAAAGCATTCCCACGCTACACAAAGATTTACCTACATGCACACACTTACTTGTTTTACATAAGACAAACACCATACCTCATTCCTTCTGTAGACCTGTTCTGGTAGTTACGGTAGAGCTGGGGAACACCTAACATAGCCTCAGTGAACACTGCAAGGAAGCCCAGCGTTTCCACAAAGACAGATGAGTCAAGCCAGAGGTAAGTGATGTAACCGGTCACACCAGTGAAGGTCAGGACACACTGCACGTAGTCTGTAAACTTGCTCCAGTGCCAAAAATAGTTCAAGTCAAAATCTGCAACAGAATAGGAATGGAGGAAGAACAGAGTAAGTTTTCCCAACTGGACTCAAAAGTTAATCAGGGTAGAATTGAGAACTGGGAAGTGTGAGGGAGCCACTGTCAGTCTTTGGGGATAGGGGAAGGTAGAAAACGAGGGAGAGGATTAAAAAAATAAAAACAAAACAAACAAACACACACAAACAAAAAACCTCAACAAACTCAAAACAAACAAGAAAAATAAAAAATAGGAGTCTTGATTTGGAAAACATTTTTTGGTGGGGGTGTGCAATAAAGAAACAATGAAACAAAGACTTGCAAACTACCAAAATATTTACAAAGATGATTAAAGAGAAAGCATTGACCTTCAGGTATCAAACATGAAGAACCCTGGATATGACTCTGGCAGAGTTGGCATAGGAAGTGTTTCACAAAAAACTTCACAATACTAAGTACAGGCCCCAAGCACATCAGTGTAAGTGCTCTCTCTCTTAGGTCATTATCTCTGCCTTCAGACTGCCTCAGTCCAAGCTGCTTAGAAGGTCACCTGAAGTCCACAGCTCTGTTCCCTGGTGCAGTGCAGCTGCCTGCAGTGAAGGGCAAGCTGTCAGGTGCAGCTGGTACAGCTTTACTGAGGTAGGTACAAGACTGCGACAAGAATCCCCCCTAGAACAACCGCTCCCACAGATGTCACTTTTCATTCCAAGGACAAAATGAGCTTCCCTCTTGCCTTGGCAGTACCAATGAGTGCAGGGTTGCACAACCATTTCTACATCCATCAGAATGAAACGCTATACCACAAAATACAATATCCTCTCTTGAGAAAATGACAGAAAGAACAAACTAACCGTGCCATTTGCTTGGCATATTAACAGCATACCACTGGAAGATATGTAGCTATCTTGTTGATGAATAATAAAATATACAACCCCATTACCATTGACTATATAGCAAATGAACAACATAATTCTGAATAATAAGAACTGTGAAATAACTGTTCATTAGCAGGTGCTGTTCATGTCCTCCTTTCTTAGAAGCACTTGAAGTTAAAAATACCTATCTCAGACCAACTGGAATCTGTTAATTATCAAGACAATGAACTGTCGTTCTAACAGCCCAAATATATGCAACACATCGGAACATCACTAGCAGATTTGTCGCTGCCTCCTCAGCAGAAGTATGGAATGCTACAAGAGAGTCCTACTGTTAACTCAGGCAAGGAAGACATTGACCTCTGCTAACACTAACAACAAATTCAGTGAAATGGCAATAAATCTGTACAGGCACTTAGCTGCCTAAGGAAACATATACATGCCAAACAATAGTTTCATCTTCTGCATCTTTTCACACTTTCATACCATTATCAGCCTGACCCTCACTCTTTATTTACTAGTCTCCTCTTTTTAATACTTGGCAAACCCATGCCTCAAGACAACTACTAACTGCACCCAGCTGAATCATTTTACTTTGCCACACAAACAGGAAGGCAAAACTGGCCAGGAGCCATACCCAACCTGTAGTATTGTCAGCTATCACCCAGAACTGAATTAAATAATTTGTGGCAAAGCCAATGTCAATGTAACATTGACCTTCAGTATTTTATGGCAATGGCTCCTCAGCCTCAGAATTCAGGGACACAAGGCTAGACACAAAGTAGACTCAGTGCTGGCACAGCCCACACAGCATGTGAGCATCACTTATTTCTGGAGCTTTGTGAATGCTTTCCTTTATGGAGATGAAGGAAGAACAAAACAGAATGAAACAGAAAAAAGAAGGCACAAGACAACCACAATGGCAGGAAAAACATCCATTTCAATTTATCTCTGTTGCATTTTCTGGGGAGAAGCAGAGTCAAGAAGAACCTCTGACAAGATAGAAGGTACGAGACACCCAAAACTCCCATTCCTTTCATTTGCCTGACCTACATCTGGCATAACATAAAATTGCAAGAAGCGTAACAGAGTAGATTCACACTAATTTTGCTAACTTCATGAGCAAAGCCAAGCAAGTGACTTGACCCAACACAACAAATCTGACACTACACAACTGTTATATTAGCAAGAGATGCTCTCTGGGACAGAGGCATTTGGGCTTACAATGGGGACAGAATAACAAACAGCAGAAGAAAAGAGGATGAAGAGAAGGATCAAGTTGGTGAGGTTACAGGCCATTTAAAAAAGCAACCTCCATTCTGAGAGCTATTGATAACTTTTGAGTAAGACATAACTGCTACTTTTACCAGATTATTTCTTTAAATCTTGATTCTGAGATGTTTTCACACAGCCTTTAGTTTCTTCACAGACACCTAGCACTGACTTTCAACCCTTAAAAAGGCAAGTGTTTAAAATGAATTCAGAGCTTTCGCATTCAAAGATGCTGGGTGGAAAATCTGCATTTACTTTCCAGCAAGGGTCATTCAACTTTGATACAGGGTTCAACAGATACTGTCTCAGACCCATACCTGAAAACTAGCAACTGGTGGCAGCCATAGGCAAGAACACATTAAGCACACTCTTCCAGACAGTTCCAGCCGTAGCAGAGACCCTCTTGGCTCTCAAAATAGCTATATAGTCATTACACCTTGAATCCTGGACTCAACAGCATTGGTCTGGATGGGGTTGCCGTGCTGCCTTGGGCATGCTGGACCCTTGCCCCCCCCCCCCATTAAACCCTCCCACCAGCTGTCAGAGTTACCCTGCATACACCGTGTCTCCTCCTACATTCTCCACATGCTCAAGGATCCTTTCAAAATACCCATCCCTGTACACCAAATCCTTATTTCCCCAAGTTCATTTTCACAATAGAAATGAAAGAACTAAATCTACATGGGGGCGTAGGAGTTTCGGAAGTTCATGAAAGAAAAAAGTCAACGTTCACACAGCTACCATGAGACCAGTCACAAAATCCATGGACCCATGCAAACTCTCAAACACGCAATTGCCTCCTGCTACGACATCTGTTCATATGCGTATTCAGTACTGCTGCACTGAAGTCCATTTCCATTCACATAAGTACTAACATCCCTGAACCTAGTATTAGGCAGCCAAGAAAAGTGGTAATGATGATAATTTACTCATCATCTTTTGCCTGAAAATCTTAAGTATTATCTCTACTATAGTAACATACACAGATGACAAAACTATCATGTGAAACAGCACTTCAGCTGAAGCAGGAAAGTTAATTACTAGCACAGGAAAGAGGCTGAGATTCTCTTTTGCTCAAAACTACCATGATGTCTCCATTTCACTATAATAGGTTATAAGTAAGTTCTAGTTTCTGCTATAAATTTTGCTTGGTAACATTTTCCTGAAAAAAAAGGACAAAATGACATAAGAACAATTGTAGCCTTACAAACCTTACAAAAAACCCCATCTGAACTATCTTAAAAACAAACCAATGCATACTCACTAATTGTTCTACTTAACAGATGTATTTTCAAAATGCAGACGTCTATTTTAGGACACTACACATCACCAAACTCTGCATTACCAACTACTTCCAGGAAGAAGTAAAAGAATGACTGAACTGAAAAAAACAAAACCAACCAACCCAACAAACAAAAAACCCCACAACACCCACAAAAACAAAAGGAGAACAGCATACCTGACCCTTCATATGGGTCATAGTTTCTCTGGCCCTTACTTGAACTCCTAAACTGTTTTGCCACATGATTGCTTCTTTTTAACCAAGGCTGCAGATCATCTTCTCTGACAAATGGTTTCAAAAATTCAAAGGAGGGAGAAAAAAAAAAAATCACATACTCATCACTTCAAGGTTTAGAAATAGACTGTGACTCATTTTTCCAAGTGGCTCCCTTCTCAAGGGGGTCCAAACACATTACTTCTGTAATAGGAGCTTATATACTTTCAAAGAAAAAAAATGTTGGTTGTGCTAAGTACTGTGACAAGTATATGCAAAAAAGGCTTTTAAATGCTTAAAAACAAAAGGGAGCTGTCCCTTAAAAAAAAAAAAAAAAAGTCAGAGCAATCTGCAGTAGAAGGGAGAGGTGGATATAGCTACAACTGTCCCAAGAAGGTAGCCAGAGGATACCAGTCAGTGCCCTCGGCCATGTCACCTGCGCTGCAGAACTAAAAAAAGTTCTAAGTATTACTGCAAACATAATTCACATTTGAAGAAAATTATGACTAATAAAGATGATATTGGGATTTTTGCTCCACCCTCAGCAAACATCACCCCTTTTCTTTAAAAGGACAAAACAAGAAATCCCACTGCAGCACAATTTATTTCTATCAAATATCTTAAAATCTGTCCAAATTAAATCTGGATGCATATCTTTCTATTCCCTGAAATGGGCAGGAACTTGCTTGCCCAGCTTGCTCCATTCACTAGCTCCCCATCCTGCCCAGAGAGAAATTCATGACATGAGTTTATAACCATACTCAGTTGATGCAGTTCAAATGGTAACTCCCAGTCACTAACATCTTGGGTTGATCTGAACTGGCATTACTGCAGTGAAAGGTACTATATCTTATTACCCATGCCTGAGCTCTTTAATCCACTCAGTGAGTTGCATTTTAAACATGTTAATCCATTGATAGATGAGAGATTTACGTTGGAAAATCCTATTGATGCTGGGGAAGGAGCGGCTCAGCAGGTTCTTTGTGCACTGACTGGAGAAAAGTCTACACAGCTTGAGGGTGAAGAAAGATGAGATTAAAAGACCTCCTCTGGAAGGCACATTGCATGTCAGATACAAAAAATGTAAAGCAGGCAGAGAGCATTGCAAATAACCATGGTTAGCACTAGTCAGGTCAAAATGCAAGTAGAAAATTCAAGATTCTGGTGTGGGATAGATGCCAAATGACACAGCGTCCACAGTACTAGTTTTCACTTAAGGATGACAAAGAGCTCCAAACAGTTACATTATTTTTAGTCAAGAAGCATTTTATACCAAGTCAGCTACCTTGTTCCTTTTGGGAAAGTGAAGCAAAGACTTTGTCATCCTAAAAATTACTTACTGTAGCTCTCAATTTCTCTTGCTAGTTGCATCTCATTTTGTGCCTTGACCTTTCTAATTCTGTACCTACATCCTTGCACTACATTCACTTAGACTTGCCTCTAGTCATTTGATCCAGTTCCCACTTTTTGTTTGGTTGCTTCTTGCATTCCAGTTTAATGAAGAGCTTGCAATTTACATTCCGTCTTTTCGAGGTGGGAGAGTTTGCATTTGAGCCCTTTGTTTAGCTTCACCAAGGAAATTAACTCTTTCCTTCTTATGAAAGCTACTGGTTTTATTTTACTGTGTTCCCTCCCACTCCTTATAAACACCATCAATTTATAGCCATTCACCCAAACTGCCTCCCATAATCAAACCCCTGACCTCATGTATGAAAAACACTGCTCACTAGCTCATTCTAAGAGCATGCTGGACAGTCTCTACTCCTGAGTGCCTTTCTAAACAGATGCCTGGGTAGTTTCCTCCCCCCGGGTTACAGCTAAGTCTTGGCTTTGGGAGACTGCTGTTCAAAGAACCTCCAATTTCTATTATCTAACTCTGGACCACAGTGCCCGCCCACCTGACCTGACTGCTCCTGTCACAACCCACTTCTGCACACAACCAAAGCAATCCAGCCTGAGCAGTCAGATGTCCAACGCCTCCCTCAACAACACTAGAATCCAAACCTGATGGCTTAGATGCTGTGAAAGAGCCTGGTAATGGTACTGCAGCCAACCTGGAACAGTTACAAAACGCAGCCATGGCTGGGAATTATTTCAGGTTATTATACATGGTCTGTTTACTGTAAAATGTACACACAGTTTGAGGATGCAGGAGCTGGAACCTACAACTCTGCAATGCCTGTAGGTCTTAACCACTGGGCTACAGTGCGGCAGGCTCCTCCTTCCCTCACTTGCTCTTTTGCTTCTCTCAAGAAGCTTGTGGTCTCTGCTGTAAAAGGGGTTCAGCTCTGAGCAGCAGGGAAATATGATGCCCCTCCTCATCCCAGCCTGGCAACAAGGGCAACTCTTTGGACAGTTGGAAGACACAGACTTGTATCCCCAGACTGACAAAAGAAATTAACTCGGACCTTTCACACCATGAGTGCTCCAAGCTACACACAGGCACTGCACTTTGCAGTGGCATCTTAAAATAAATAAATTTTGCCACATCCTCTGAAAAGGACTTGGGAGGCACCTGCCACAGGAGGCGCATGGATTCTGAGAAGGAGACTTCTACGCTTGCAGTCCTCCAGCTGTGGCAAATCCTCAGGCATTTGCCTCAGGATTTACCTGTCTCCCTGGCAATCATGATTTCAGATGCCTCATCTCAAGACAGATGCAGGATTACAGCACTCCCCACCTTGCTCATTCAGAGCAACTCACAGGCAACAGGTGGGTTTCTCTGCTCCTCTGTTCTGAAATCCCTGCGCTCCCCACAGGGCACTTGGGAAACATCTGGGGTGACAAGAGCAGGAAGGCTCTGCGTGACTGTTACTGGGCAACCCGTAACATCTTCTCTCACTTTCATCAACTACATATCCAGCTAGGCACTTTCTTCTTTCTTCCCAGAAAGAAGGAAGGAAGCAGCATTACAGGCAGACAGTGAGAATTGATACATTTAGATTTTCTTTCTTCCTTTTTTAAGAAGTGCTAGAAACATGCAAGATGCTGTCTGAAGCCAGCATTTCTTTTACACTCACTGGGACTGAAAAGGGACTTGTCATGTTTCACTCATGGTACAAAAGAGAAGAAATGAGAGCTTAGCACCAAAACCACCTGGCTCTGATCCAAACCACTCTCCTTTTGAAAAAAAATTAAGGAATCCACCATCTTGCATAGTCTCTATAAAGATGCTAACATCGCCATTCTCAGTCCCCATTCCTTCAGGCCTGTGACCTAGGAATTTCTGCATCTCTATGTACTTTTAAGTATCTGCACAGTCCTGCCACAGTACCTGAGCATCTATGTGCCTTTACCTTACAACATTCCTGTCTACAGGCTACTGTCATCTGGCTTCACACTGGGTAGTACCCAAACACTGTCACTTCTTCCTCTCTAGCACGTCTAAGATGGGAGCAAAACATTCCAGAAAAATATCACTCTAGCCTATACTAAAAAAATTACTGTCATTTAATGAAATCCAATTTTTACATCCTTTGGCCCATACAGTGCCTTTCCTAGGCCACATGGAGACTGTTGTCAGAGTTCCAATAGAGCCAGTCCTCTTAGTATTTGACTCTCGTTAGAGCCCCAATACAAAGTCCTTTAGTTAACGAAAAATAACAAGTAGATTTTCATGTGAGAGGGGAAAGCTGTCAAATCTTAACTGCAGAGAAAAAGACTGAAAGCATCACCCAAATAAACCTTGAAGATTCATACAAAGAACCTTTGTTTTTAAAAGCTCATTGGCGGTTTTGGTACTTCGTGGAGGACTGTTGAACACCTGAGATTAGAAGCTCAACTCTGATGAAACCTCCTCTACATCAACATCATCCCCGTCTCCCTCAGTCATCTCCTCTAGTCTGAAGGCAAGTACTTGCCTTGGTTTTCTTTACCTCAGTTTTGTGTGGTGTCACCAGTTTCTAAAATCTCTTACGCTGGATCTCTGTCACATCAAGTTCACAGGTTTTCCCCATCATCAGGGTTATTACCCACCCTCCTTCCTCCTTCTCAAAAAAAATTATACTTAGGTGGGCTGAAATTTTTCCAGCACTGTCCTCGCTTCAGGGCTTCTCACTCATCTTCCATACTGTCCCCCAGCACTACATACCCCCAAGCATCAGCAACTGCTCTGCCCTCCCACTTCAGGTCCTCTACCTCCTCACCAAAGGGAATTAGTAATTGCAAGGTTAAGAGACACATGTTAGTTATAACTACTTAAAAAAAAAGTCACACACAAATGCACTGTTACATATAAAAAAGTCAAACAATACACACTCTATTTAATATCACCCTGCCTTTCCCATTAATTTGCTACTTTCCTGATTTTACAGCCTTTGGTTTAAGGGAAACCTTTGAATACTGTGTACCACAGTGGTCTTGACCAGAGATAATTAGCAATAACAGCTATATTGACTGTTTTATGAACCTTAAAGAAAAGCAATTAAGAAGTTACACTTAGTCTGAAAGTTCTACCCCTGCTACTAACACCACACAGGACAAGTAAGAATGAAAAAAAAAACTTTCATACCCTGGGCACATCCTGTGCAGCTGACAGCCTTTGCTGTGCAATTTGCTTTGTACACAGCCTCAGTTTATGGGAGTCTCACAATAAAGAGAATAAAATATTTTAGAGAAAAATGCAGTTATATAAACCCACAAAATTAGGTCGACCTTTAACTCATCTTTGACATTTTCCATTGTCTTACAAAAGGATGCAGAATTGTTTACATCACCTGCGCTGCACTGTTACCAGCCTCTGTCAAAATTCTAATTTGTGTGTGTGTTTATATATACACTTAAATATGCTTGCATACACATATATACCTCTTCCTCACAGTACAATTGCTAATGTTAGAAGCATTAAAAAGAAAGTAAAATTATATAAGCAAGCAAGGGAGAACACAGGTTTTTTTGTTCTAATACAGAGGAAGTTTTAGCAAGTATGGTATCTGTGAACAAGGCTCCAACTGTTAGGCTCAGAGACTGCTAGCAAACGCCAATTGAGCTGGGAAATCCACATGGAGCAGCACAGCTCAGCCCAGCCATCTCTGCACATTACTGTAGAATAAGCATAACCAATTTTGGGTGAGCCAGAAGCAAACTCCCTCCCCACTCCCCTCATCAAAAGCCTGCAGAAGCGTACTCTGGCCTAGTCCCTCCCAAAGCAAGGATGTTTCCTTGAGTTCTCCAGACAGCAGACACTTTCAAGGCAATCTTGCAGGTTGCACTTGCAACCCCCTACCAGTTTAACCTTGTGCAACATACTCCATCCAAATTCTGTTTTCTTCCCAAGTCCAACTGAGAGAAAACACCATGTCTTCCGTACTCCTAGAGCAGGCCAGTACGATTAGGAGAAGAAAAGAAGATAGACAACAACCACCACAGATACATACTAATATTGCTACTAGGGCAAGGCACTTAACTTAAGCCTAGGTTTATCTAAATCAACATAGTTATAGGACTTTATTTCTTCTGTGAAGATTTGCCTCCTCAGTAACATCACTACGGATACCATCTCCTGTGTTACTGTTACTTTTGCCTGTTCAGTACACAAGTCTCTCCTCTTTCTATTCCAACGTATTGACCGTTCATCTTAGTCACTGTCTCCATGAGATTGCCTCAACAGCTGGCAAAAGCAGCTATTAGCTGACTTACAAGATGACTGATGAAGGAGAACAGCCTAATAACTAGGCAGATCATGGGGCTAGGAAAGCCACTGGAATGAGGTAGCTGTGGCCCAAAGGAATTAGTGCCACAGAAAATAAGCTATGTATTTGAAAGGTGGAGTGAAAGCAGCATAAACAGCTTTAAAAACCAGGTGAGATGGAGAGAGCACGGACTTCAGGAGGAAGTCTTCCTCTCAAGGAGCAGCACGGGAGTGAAATGGGAAGCCCTGGGAGCACCACAGCAGAGCTTTGATGACTCTGGGCAGCCAATGCTTTCACTACAAACACTCCTGATTCTGCTCACTTCCTATGCAAAGACCACCAAAAATCCCAAAGTCAAACTAAAGAAATAAATCCCCCAATCCTCCACCTGCAAGCACAGCTCTGAAGTAAGGCCTTTGCTCTCAACTGTGCTAATGATAAAGGTGGCAGATTAGAGCCAAGCTCATTCTTTTGGCTAGATACGCCTTCCTATACTAACTATAGAAAGAAACTTCTTTTTCTGACAGCAAGCTAAGCAAGGATGATGAGAATGTCACAGCAAGAAGAACGTGTAGTTCCAAGTTACTATTTTTACAGTCATTTTAACAATATTTTACACTATCCTCAGCATGGTTTAGCTAAGCTATCACCCACAGCCCTACCAGGCAGTACACAAAGGCCTCCAGACAAAAGACTATAATGGAGTAAGTTAAGCACTGCAGAGCAGGCAGCCTTGGCTCCAAATTCTTGTAGTTGGAGTTACAAACTCTCTATGAAAGCAACTGAACTTATTTTGAATAGTACTGAAACTTTGAAGTTTAAGTCTCAGAAGACAGCAAGACTACTATAATATTAGAGACAATATGCACTTATCATACTCCTTCTCATTCAAAGGTGGCAATTAAAGGTCTTCTAAATATTACAAAACCAAGCTGTGCATTAGCCCAGATGCAGGCTTGCCTCAGATACCACCATGCCAGGGATTACAATGACAGGCTGCATGTATAACACAGCAAGTTACTCCCAGAAATTCTGGAAGTAACTGTCAGGTAATAAATACTTCATCGCCACTTTTGAACTACAGATCTCTGGGAGAAATGCTAAATAGGCAGCTACTTGCCTAAAGATAAATGATGTCTCTCTTTTTCAGCCTTCTCTGAGCTTGATGTACTTGAGACCCTATCTTCTCTATGGTGAAGACACCAAAAAAAAAAAAGCATTTATGTGATTCCCCCCCCCGATACTGAAGTCAGGCACGCATACATGCATGTGTAAGTATGTATACAACAAAGATAAACAGTCTTCCTAAAAATATAAACTCCTTTCCTCATTTAGGATTTTTTGGGGGAAAGTTTAATCCTTGTTTCCTAGGTAACCCACCACCAGCCAAGACAAAATCCAGCCCCCAGAAACTGCCCCTACTAATTTAGCATCCAAACAGAATAATGCCTTGTGCAGCTGCCTCCTTTGCTAAAATAATGTCATGTGGCCTTCTAAACATCTCTTGGCAATTGCCTCACTTAACCTCAGAATGACCTATTTTAGTATCGATAGTTTAATGCTTCAAAATCATCACAAGCATGTAGGAAACTGTAGGAAGCTTCAGGCTTTTTTTTTTTTTCACTTGCCTCTCTCCTCTGCCCAGTCCCTGCTACACACACGAAAATGTCCGACATGTTTCCTTTAATCATCTGAACTGCATTACAAAGATGCCAATATCCCAAAATGACTACACAATCTACTCCGTTTCACAGGGCTTCCTTTCAAATATCTGTTGTGGTTAGGAATAATACGGTAGGCAAGTGAACAAGAATCCTGTTTTGAAAAAAAGAAATTGGTATTTCTGGATTTTTGTTCCATGCTGGAAAAAAAGCAAGACTTTGGAAAATCTGGAGGTGGATAAAGAGAAAGGCAAATACACAGATAGGATTTGTGTAACAGGTTCAATTTTTAACAGCTCTCATTTGAATTAAGGACCTTCCACCTAGGTTCTTCCATGTCCCAAAGGAGCATCCAGTCGTGAGGCTATTGCCTAGTCAGATCAGGAAGCATGTCCTCTCAGTATCAATTCTGTCCTTTCCAGACAAACAATTTTGATCAAACAATTTATAATTTCTGTTTGTGAAGATGTGACCACTCACCAGGGACAATTCTCATCCCCAACAATCAAGTCACAAATTTCTGACCAGCAGTAGCAGAAAAATCTCAATTTAAAATTTCTCATTTGCTACCATAAACATCATTTAAGCATACTGACATTTTTGAAGTTAACAATGGAAAATCATCTGCTTTAAAAAAAAAATAGATAGATAGATAAAACTGGGAATAATTTCAATCTCCATATGACTTTCTAGGGAAAGGGAGGAAAAACAACTTCTGATAGCAGAAGGTTTTCCAGAACCTATATGCCTGCAGTGCTCTCTCACAACCTTTAAACCAAAACTCACTCTATTTACAAGTCTGCACAGATCTAAATTACTGTATACGGTGACCAAACAGGAGGAATTTCCACACAAATTACTTCATTGCATTAGCAGGAAGAATTTATAGGGAGGGAGATCGGTACAGAGTTTCACTTGAGTGCTTGCAGACTGCCTTACTGATTACAGCACTGGTAACTGGAGGAGCCAAACGAGACAGAGCTACCCTGAAACAGAATTTCCCCTTCAACTTCCCAGCTGTTTAGTTTAACCACAGATAAATCCCTGCTTTGACATGAGCAGTGATTGTTATGCAAGATGCACTTCTGAATACCACAGAGTTTATGAACACCTTGTGTCTGCAGTTTAATGCTCCACAGTCAACATACCTTCAAGATCTGGAAAGAAAGGTAATAGTGGTAGATTTAAGTAAGTTGTTCCGTCATGAAAAGTTTGCTAGTGACACAGGTGTGCATTCACAAATTGTTCATGTTTCCCAGCAGAAATTTAAGCCCCTCTCATCCCCCTTAAGCGCAGCAGGACAACTGAAGTACTTCTCATCGAAGCCACAAAACATGGGCGCTTTTTTTTTTTTTTTTTTTTTAAATTTTAACCCCAAAAAATAAAACCCAAAAACATGGGGCTTTTTTTTTTTTTTTTTTTTTTTTAAGATTTTAACACCAAAAAAAAAGAACAAGCCTGCATTTTAAGCCAGATCTGCTTCCTTATTTGGTTTAAAACATAATCCCACAAACTGTTCCGTCAGTACAGCTGAGGGGGCAAGAATGAGTGGGGAGAAAGCAGAAAAAAAGAGTATCAGGAATATGTTAGGTTGGCACTGCTGCCAAACATCCTGGCACCCAGCCCCTGCTGGAGACAAAAGACTTTGGCTGTTATGCCCCTTTATAAATAGAATTAGTTTTAAAAAGGACAACAAAAAACCTCCACACCACAACAGGCAGAAGACAGTGCACTGGCAGTGCTCACCAGTGAGATGACTTTGCCACCACAAGGTACAGTGCTTTTTTTTCCTGGCTGAGCAATACAGGGATTTGCCCCCCATTGCTGTGTCCCTTACAGATCCCGTACTCAGGAGTGCAGGGCACGCAGAGAATGATGACAGGTGAACCATAAACTACAAGCTCTCAAACAATAGTCCTATCCACAAATTCCTCATTACATTTCTCTGTTCTTCTGTGAAGAAACACTAAAATTCTTCAAAGACTGAGCAGTTCTTTGACATCTACTGCACATAGAAAGTTAATGAGGAACTTGTGGATAGGACTATTTTAAGCCATTTTGATATTAAGTTTGGTCTATTCCCTGAGTGCACAGTTACTTGTTCTTCTACTACAGCCTACTCCCAACAGGGGGTAAAGAAAGGCACAAGGGAGTAACAGTGTCTCTGAAGACACAATAAAAAATTTAAGGCAAAAGAAATTTTCTGAAATAACTGCTCCCGATTTTTACATGCCAAGGGGTGCAAAGACAAGAAAGCGCAGCAGTGTAAAACCTTAGCATAAGCAAAGAGTCATTCCAAGTTTTTGGTGGTTTGTATAAATGGACAAAAAAATGGGGGGTGAGAGGAAGCAGAGAATTTCAAGACCAGCAACCGTTTGTTTTCAAAGACTATAGAAACTGGGCATAAGGAGGGGAAAAAGATTATCTAGCCATAACTGCACAGTTTGTGACATTTACAAAGCAAGCTATTATAAAGTCAATTAAGGAGGGGATGTCAACATTTTTATTATCACAAATATAAAGGTAGATGTCAAATTTTAAAGATTAACTATGCACACACAAAAAATAGAACAAGCCTGCAAACACTACTGAAGTGTGTATAAAAACCAAAGCAGTCTATGTATTTTAGAAACAACACTATTGGTCATGATTTTCATGGAAAAAACATCCTGAAATTCTTACACCTTAAGCAAAGAAACAGGGATGTTCTGAATATTTAAAATGTTTTATCTCCCAAGTTCTCATCAGGCTTTTGAGTTGCAATGAGTAATAGTAAAAAGGGACAGCTTTAAGCGACTATTAAAAATAAAAAATGTTTCTCTGAAATACTCAGGATCTGTCTTCCTTTCACTAGTTTCTATGCCTCCATGGTATCATCAAAGATGAGCAAGACCCATTTTTTTAAATGTACAATGCAAGTAAAAACAAATCTGCCAGAAGTGAATTCTGGGATTTGGATTTTTTTCCTCTACCCATGGGAGGGAACATAGGATCCCAATGCAGTAGAGGTAATGCATATTGATCACAGAGCAGAGCAAAGAGGGCAGTAATAAGTGCATATAAAAGGAGATGTTCATAACTTCAGGAATACTGGTGGTATAGTTCCCTCCACAAGGAGGGAAAATGGCTCATTACTAGCAATCTGAGTGTCTGGAGGGAGACTGCATACACCCTGACCCCCACCATAAATTCATGATTCACCGAAAAATTACACCTTTTCTGATGTTGATTCAAGAGGATACAGGAAGCACCTTCTCAGGAACAGCTAAGTTACATCCTTTCTTCCCCAACCTCGCTCAGTATTATGTCATCTCCTTGTGCAGACAGAGACTGTATATAATTATTTTAGTAACAAGACAAAATAAAATTTTGAAGTTAAAAACATTTACCCCGAAAAATAAAACAAATTAGATTTTCAAAATGTGATTATGCACACTTCTAATGAGGCCTACATTTGCTAATCTATTAATATCATTTAAATCACTAAGCATCTACTGCATAGCTTTAATGAGTCAAATACTAGATCTAAAGAATTACTGGCTGATGCACTGGAACCAGAGCTGCTTCTGCAAGAACAATTTTTTACTTTTTCAGTTTAGCTTCATAAAAATATCTCATTTATTCAAACAATAAGAAACTGACTGGGAGCTGAGTTAACACCTGCTTTGTTCTCTCTTTGACTAATGACTGAAAGTATAGAAGGATAAGATGACCAGGAAAAAAAAAAAAAAGAGTAAATTAATTTTACTAAAAATCTATCTAAAAATAATATCTGCTTTGTTTTTTTAAAAAAGCGTATTTCCACAAAATATACATTCAGTGCAAACACTGCAGTTTATTTACATTTTTTCAAATTTAAATAAGTTATTCCATGTTTCTATTTGAAATCAATTTTCAACCAAAACCAGTGTGAAATAAGTTACAAGTAAAAGTAATCTAATAGATGACCATTTAATCTATTTTTAAAATGATAAAAAAAAAGTAATCTGAATGGATCACATATGCTGTATCAGTCCTAAAACATATAGGTATTGTGTTTCCTTCATCAGCAACAAAACAGCATGATGACTGTATTGCACACATCACGTGTGAACCAAGCTTTCTTTAGTAAAGTAAATGAAAGACACAAAATAATTTCTTTTATCCCCATATTTCTTGCTTGCTAATTTAAATCATGATTTGCAAAGGCAGCTCCAAACCCAACCACTCTCACAAAGAGGAAAAAAAAAAAAAATCTTTTACAATATAAGACTTCCTCATCACAGCTTCAATGAACTAGAGTCCTTGCAAGTCAAAGGAAGATGCCTTGGGCCTTAAAGCAGGAACTGCTGTTTGTGGGACAAGACTCTGAAATGAATTCAGGAACTGATACAGCTTGCAAAAAAATCCTTCCACCTTAATCCTGTCTCTCCCTTGACGCAATGTACTGTACAACCCTCCGGCAGCCCAGGCTGCGGTCTGGAACATGGCCGTAAGCCAGCACTGCTGAACACTCTGCACTGTCACACCACTAAATGTCTAAATATTTGTCCCAATAGCTAACGTAACCAGCTCTTCTGAAATAACCTATTTAGTGTCCATGCAATAGTAAAAAGTATCAAGCTGGTGGCAGGGTGGGGGGAGAAGATGATGTACTGCCTATCTTCGAAAGTTTGACTGTCATGTCTCAGTGAAGATGAGATAGAATATGGGCACAGGAAAAAGATACTTAAAGTTCAGAAGAAACAAATTTCTTATATTGTCAAAAGTGCAACAGAGCAGGAGTATTTAGTTATTATCTTCTATACATAGGCCAAGTCTGTGCTACTGCAGCATTCCCAAACAGCCTCCCCACTAAATGCCAAGGCCTATGCCATTTTCCATAACACCCCACATCTCCCCAACACACAGCAACAGAACCGACGAGTAATTCCTGTGTAACTGGACTGTTACAGTCTTTACAAGGGTAAAAGCACTCAGAGGCAGAGGTAGGCATGAACTAAATGGGGGGTGAGGGCAAAACAGAGGCAACCGCATGCATCCTTCTTGTGACAGCAACAGGGGATCAAGGACATACAGGAAAGCAGGAGCAGGTAAGCCCCTGCCCTGATTCATCCTTGCTTACTACTCCCATGGGATACAGACACAGAGCACCTAGGTTCCACTGCTTAGTTTTCCTGCTTCAGAGCTGGGACATAAAATGGAATTTCCTGTGTCATCTCCCAAAAGCAAACAGCCCAGGGAGACTGGCTAACTGGAGTGTAGCGAAGATCTTTCTTCTTTCTCACTTGAAACGTCCATCAAGGGCTTGAAAACCCTTTTCCAACAAATGTATCTTCGGTGCATTACTGCTTGCAAAGTGGGAGTGGGGGGAAGGTGGGAACCTTTCAGTAAAATAAAGCTATCTCTAATTGTTCTCAGGCAAGGATGGTCAGTGTAGCGCATTACAGGTTAAAAGCATGACATTTGCGTCTAAATAGAAAAGGTTTTATTTTGGTTTCCCTTGATACAGCAATGAAAATGGCAAAGCATTGATGCTTCAGTGATAAATGCCTTTCAATATCCAGCACAAGGAAATGTCTTGTTAACATGTCATTATTTTATAAATTAGAGCTTCAGAAACATAGACTTATTAAATATATTCCCTATTTCTAGCTTAGTATAAACTAGTAACTTCATATTCCCAATGCACTTTAAATAAAAGGAGGCTAATAAAACATATAGAACATAAAATGTAGTGAAAAAATAAATCAGGCTGAGTGAAGCAATCAGGGTGTACCTTGAACATCACCTCCACATACAGTTCATATTAGGTCAGCTCAGACATCCTACTGTCACACCAGCCCCTTGTAACACCACTTTAATTGGGACCAAGTGAGAGCTGGCACCCAGCTCAGCACTTCCAAGTATTAGATTTTGGGTGACCGCATTGCACATTCCTCCCACTCCACATACTGCAGTGGGTATGGTTATCTCAGTAGGCTCATTTCCAACAGACTAAGACAAATTGTAAACAGAGGCAAAAGTCCTCAGCAAATGATGCTCACAGGGCCTCAACATATGAAACGAGCAGCTTTCCACAGTGACAGCATGTCTGTCTTTCATATGGAGTCCATGTACAAGAGTCAGCAGCAGAAACTGAGTGCAAGTTATGCCCCCATCTCCTGTACAGGACATAACTTTTGATATATTGACTCTGATGATGTGTTCATGTGTTGAACTGTTGATTCTACAGCACTTACATAAATGCAAAGATAACATTCTTTAAAAATACAGGAAATCCACAAAATGTGGATGTGCCAGGATCTATAACAAGCTCCTACAAATGTGCTGCAGCCAGAATTTTTTTTCCCTGGCAAGCTGTCTAGACAATCCATTATGTCTGAGCAGGCAGCGCTGGGCAACCGTGCTTCTTTAAGCACGTACCATGTCATCCAGTGTTACAAACCACTTGAGGGGGGGGAGTGAACTATCAATGCATCTGTACTAACAACTAAAACCACCTCAGCTTTAAAGTTTATTCTGAAGTTTGGGGGAGTTGAGTTACCCTTTAAATGTTTCATTATTTATACCTTTTGCACTGACTGGCAACTTGGCCATCATCTAGAAAATCATCGTTTCTCTTCTCACCTGTTTTGCTTACAGGAACTGAAAGACATCAGACAAGCAGCAAATCAGGGTATCACAATGAAAGCTAGACAACTAATTTTCACCACGGCTTTAAACTGACCTGTTGCCTTCCTGCATCAGTAATGCTTTGATGTGCTTTCACTGGTAAGGCCTGCCCCCTGCGGTTCCTGAGCCCTCCCAGCAAGGTTGAGGGAGTGAGGCAATATCCACAGAACAGGGAAGGTATGAGTTCGGTAGCACCTAGACTGATGGATTTATGCAAGTCATGGGACACAGATGGGAAGCATCTGAGGGTGTTGAGGGTACAGGCTGATGTCTTTGCAAAGCTGCTCTATTATCTCTGAAAAGTCATGGTGATTCAGAGAGGTTCACAGGCAGGGCAAGAAAAGAAGGAAAAAAAAAAAGGAAAAAAAAATCATACCTATCTTCAAGGAGGAGGATTCAGGGAAGTACAGGCCAGTCAGCCTAACCTCATCCCTAGGATGGTTATGGACGAAGTCCTTGTGGAAGCCATTTCAAAGCACATGAAGGACAAGCAGGTGACTAGGAACACCCAGCGTGAATTTAGCAAGGGCAAACTGCACCTGACCAAAACTGATTGCCTTCTATTATGAGATGACTGGCTTTAACAACAAGAGGAAAGCAGTGACCATTTTTTACAGTGCCTTTAGTAAGGCTGTTGACAGTCTCCTACTGTAATTTTATCAGCAAAATATCAACTGGTAAATCGACAATAAAAAGGTAGAAAATTGGCTGGATCATCTGGCTCAAAGAATTTCCTCTCAAGTGAAAAACATATGATTTATGACCAGTTACAAGGCAGCCCACAGTGATCAATACTAGGGCCAACACTCTTTAACATCTTTTATTAACAACCCGGATGACGGTAAGTTCATGAATGATACCAAATTAGGGGGAGTGTGTAATAAACTGAGGGACGGTACTGCTATTCAAAGGGATCTTAGTCTGGACATACATGCTGACAGGAATACCACGGAGTTCAGAGTTATCAGAGAGCTGGGAAGGAGTAACCCCACACCACAGTACAGGTGCAGGGGGCTGACTCCCTAGAGAAGCAGCTTTGTAGACTAGTGGGGGGTAGCCTGGCAGACAATTTGAGCATGAGTCAGCAGTGTGTCCTCATGTCAAAGGCAGCAGATCACCTCCTGGGCTGTACAGTTGAGCAAATGGGTGGCAAGCAGATGGAGGCAAGTGTTTATTCCTCTCTATGCAATACCCACAAGGCTGTGTGTGGAGTAATATGTTCAGGTTTGGGCTCCCAAGTACAAGACAGACATTGACCTACTGGAATGAGCCCAGTGGTAGGTCACCAAGATGATTAAAGGGCTGAGGTAAATGGTACATCAAGAGAACCGAGTTTGTTCAGATTTAAGAAGTGGAGGCTTCTTGTTGCCTACAGCTATCTAAGGGGAGAGTGTACAGAAGACGGAGGCAAGGTGTTCTTGAACACACATTGTGACAGGAAGAAACAGACATGAGTTACAACAGGGGAAATTCCACTTAGATGGAAGAAAAACTTCATCACCTTGAGGATGGTCAGACACTGGCACAGGTGCCAGAGAGGTTGTGGAATCTCCATCTTTGGAGATACTCACAACTTACATGGACATGGCCCTGAGCAACCTCATCTAATTGGACCTGCTTCAAGCAGGGAAATAGACCAAATAACCTCAGAGGTCCCTTGCAAGCCACATTATTCTGTGACCTTGTTTAAAGAACAAATCTCAGCACGTGGATCTAGACGTGACCAAGTATACAATAGCATGTGGCACGCTCAAGAAGTAGGCAACTGCAAAAGCTTCTCATATCTATCAAACTGAAGCCGCAGCTTTGCTGCACACATGTTCCCTGATCTACAGGATAGGCAGACAAATGAACTGTATTTGAACATTTAAATTTTTCATCACTGATGTTATTAAAACAACTAATTATTCTGGCTCCCACCACAAAGGAAAAGATTTTTTCCAAAATCTCTGTTTATTCACCACTTCTTCGAGTACTACCGCAGCCCTAAAAGCAAGATCCTCTCCCAGGTTCCAGTTGAGTGGCTCAGCAGCTTTGGAAACCCAAGAGCACCCTCATGTGGCTAGATATTGCTATGAGCTCTGCTTCCTCCAGTTGAAATACATGGCAGCACAAGCAAAATTCGCATTTTATTCACAGGTGTATTTCCCCACCACACCACCGACTAGAAGCGGTACTTGTGCCAGAAGTAATACTTCTGCCGCCGCACAGTTCTTCTAACAGAACCTGTTTAAGTGGTCTTCTTTCCACAAGACTACAGCTGGGCGACAGGCCAGCAAGAACCCCAAGCAGCACGCTCCAGGAACACAGCGGTGAGTCTTGCTTCCTGTGATACCTCTTGGTGTTATTGCTCCCACCAAGCTAGAGAGTCACCTTTACCACCTCTCTCCTTTCTCCCAGTGTTAAAGGACTGCTTTCCCTCAATTTAAGATAAAATTAGAATTTCTTGGTAGCAGATTAGGCCTTTTCTTTTCCCTACCCACCTTTTTTTGTTTTTTTTTTTTAAATATAGGGAGGCTGAGAGAACAACAGCTGCACTCCTCCCTCCCAGCTCCCCTACCCACTGCCATGTGTGCTTCACAGAATGGTACAGAATCGTAAAACAGTTTCGGTTGGAAGGGACCATAAAGATCATCTAGTTTCAACACCCCTGCCATGGCAGGGACACCTTCCACTAGACCAGGCTGCTCAAAGCCCCATCCAACCTGGCCTTGAACACTACCAGGGATGGAGCATCCATTCCTTCATCCACCCGTTCATGCTGCATGGCAAAGGAAAGGTCTCCCCACTGTACGAGCCTCGCTAACTCCACCTAATGTGCATCCACACCCTGCCTGTCCATCCCCACCCAACCACCTTTCCGCCAGCTCTTTCTCCTCGTAGCAGGTAGGCTTTCAGGATAGGCATGGTGCCTTCAGTTGCTACACTCAACCTGGCAGATCATTTTAAACTATGAACACAAGCACTGTAAACCGCATTAGAAGTAAATAAAAAGAATGGCCTGCTTCCATTTTCATGTTGAACCCACTCAAAAGCAGTAGCAAGCCTGGTACAAAAGAAAGGGTTAGAAGGCCTGTAACTCAGGTCTGAACGTACTGCTCTACCACCAAATAATGCCTTAACTCATTCTGACTCAGTTGAGATTTTACAAGTCTCTGGCTGGCTATTTTCCCAACTGGTTGTAAACTGAAACTTACAGGGAGCCAAATAATAATTTTAAAACATGGTAGCCCCAAAAACAGAACACTGTCTTCCAAGTTCCTTGCTCTGATCACTAGTAAACACATTTAACACCTGCTTCTCAACTCCCCGTTTTAGGGATAGAGAAGATGCATACTGCTTGGTTACCACCAATGACAGGAGCCAGATGAATTAAGATGTGTGATGCAAAATATTACAAAGCTAATACAGCTGACAAAATTAAGAACATAATGTATTTCTGATTACCGTAGAAGTATTCTTCATTAGCTAATAAAATATATATCCTACTCTGAAATGGAGAAGTGAGTAAAAGCAACAAAAGGACTGTATTTTCAAATCACATGTGGTGGTTTTACAGTAAACCATTGGCAGAATATTTTACTTACAATCCCACAGTAGCTTAGATTGGAAGAGCCCTGGACATCTCGTCCAGCCTCCTGTTCAAAGCTAACCTGTTAAAATTTAAAACCAGAGGGTATTTCACTTTACCAAGTGGTACTTTGGACCTTTCCAAGTGGTACTTTGGACCTTTCAGATCAACAATGGACAGATTTTTAAACTATGATGATGAACCAGTTTGACTACAAGTTACTGTGTGTACTACAGTAATATATAAGCAAAATGTTATTGCCCACATTACGCATGAGGTAAGAAGAATAATCCCTTCAGCCCTCAAGGGTTTGGAGGTTTCAGTTTAAGAACCAAAAGAAGTTGTGGGTGACAGCTTCAGTTTCTCAAACTTTTTGGAAAAAAAACAAGCACCAAAAAAACCAAGCACAAAAAACCCCACACAACTTTTTACAATGACCCTTCCAATACAGCCCTCAAAGTCCAGGGATGCTACTTACACCTGTCACTGAATGTAAAATATTTCATTCGGTGTATTAAATAGCCACATGTTTTCCACAAGGCCAATACGAAACAACCACTATATACCAACTCCCGCATACAAACTCAAAGGAGAGAAACATGACCAGCCAGATAAAGTTTTCATTGTCAAAGATGCCATCTCTGATCTCTGAGTGAAAGTCTCAAGGAAGAATTTTTTTCTGTCCAGTTGCCAAATGACAAGCCTAGAAACTAAAATTCATTAAGTTATCAAAAATTATAGACACTCTAGAACTGTTGGCTTTGTTGCATGCTAAAAATATTTCCTGAAATGCAACTCACCCATCCACATTCCATGGTGGGTGTTTACCCCATTCTCTGTCCCACAGGGGACAATGACTTGACAGGTGGCAACTATACTTCTCACTTAACAGGTCTAACTGATAAAATAAACAATTTAAATTCAGAGAAAATTTGCTTCCAAACTGAATGGAGCTTGTGGCTCACTGCTTCTGTTTCAGACCTGCACAAGAGCTTGCACGCCGATAAACATTCCGCCCCCCGCCACTAGTCTGTTAAAGGGATACTACCTCTCTGCCTACCGATCTGAGTCTCATCTCAAAAGAAG
>NW_010555384.1:18612-21463 GCF_000687285.1 Phaethon lepturus | reverse complement strand
ATTCAACCATCGTTGCTGATGGTTCTCTCACAAAGAGAATGGCAGGTCAGCAGTCAAAAGAGCTCCTTACCTGGCAGATACATGTCACTCCACTTTCACATGACAGTCAGACCCAGTAAGAAGTCAGCATGAACTGTGCTGACTAACAGTATCAGACTGCAACTTGAAAAGAAGATTCCATGTGCTAGCAATGAAGTAACATGCTCTCCATAGATCACACGTACCAATAAACCAGAAAGCAGGATTAAGACATGAGTCCTTGGCATTTCTTGGTCTTTGGAAAGAACTGGCCTTTTTTTGGATATAAACCACATTCCATCATCCTACCTTTCTCCAAGAGGAAACTCAAGACAAACCATTTGAGGCAAGAATTCGTGGATGTCCAAAAACTGACTACTCAGTGTAATATTGGTATTTAATCAGTCTAGACAAATGGCCTTTACGCAGATGTTCATCAAGTGATCACAAAAAGTGGAAGCAGCATGCTCAGGAGGAGAAAGGAAAGATGTTTGGAGTTACAGAGTTTATCTTCCCAAGTAACCCTTATGCGTGATGGAGCCCTGCTTTCCTGGAGATGGCTGAACACCTGCCTGCCCATGGGAAGCAGTGAATTAATTCCTTGTTTTGCTTTGACTGTACGCGCAGCTTTTGCTTTACCTATTAAACTGTCTTTACCTCAACCCATGCGTTTTCTCACTTTTACCCTTCTGATTCTCCCCTCCACCCCACTGCGGGGAGTTGAGCGAGCAGCTGTGTGGGGCTTACCTGCCTACCAGGGTAAAACCACAACACAAGGACAGGCATGTTATTTTACTGTGGCTTTACTACAACTACTGACCTTATGTCTATAATTCACAAATGGAGAAATACATCTGAAATCAGCTTAAGAATTGGAAACTATTGCCTCATAATTTATGTATCACTCATGCAGGTAATATCAGTCTCTCCCCCTTCTATTGCCAAGTTCATCCATGCCTCCCACAAAAAGAAACAGCTGGTGATCAGATTTACTCTCATGCATGTCACCACTTGTCTCTCACTTACAAACCTGCTACATGCCGTGCATTCCCAGAGAGACCTGCCACCTGGACCCCTCACCACCGCATCTCTAAGTCCATGGACAGATTTATCACAAGCCTCCCTCTCCCCTCCTTGCTCCCACACACAGCCACGTGGCCCAGCTGCCTCCAGTATAGGGAAATCAGGGAATAAAAGAAAAGCCAATATCACACTGTAGCCAGGAACCTGCTTTCACACAGAGCTCCATGTTCCGCCCTGCAACAAGCACACAGGCATGCAGCAAACATACTGGCCTCCTCCTACCACCGCACCCTGGGGGGTGCGTGTGTGTGTTTCTGGGTCTCCCATGTTAAGGAAATGGCAAACTACCAGAGGGGGGAATCATAGCTGCACAGAGGCCTCAAAACTATTATTTGGGTTCCTCCCTTCCCAGCTGTCTTTTCTAAAAGGAAAACGTCTCTCCGGGATATAGAATTTAAGTAGATAAACTTATTCTTTCCTTTTATAACTTCTGAATAATACTAGATACGCCTGCAAAAAGGTATGCCCTCCTACGGAATGACTTCCAACACTTTTCAACAGGACAGAAAAGGCCACAGTACAACTTTTCATTTCAAGGCCCATTAACTTGAGGAACTGAAGAAAGATTTACACTAAATGGAACTATGAAGCTTGAAAAACAATATCTACTGAGAAACTTAACATTGGCCCTAGAAAACAGACTGATCCACATCCATTTTTCTCAAGTTTTCTGAAAGAAAAAGTATTTTAGTACTGGTTTTGCAATGGGTCAGGAAACGTAAATTCCCCATGAAAATAAAACCACCAACTTTTTAATGAAACTATTCCCTCTCTCTGTCGCATCTGTAGTTTAAAAAAAAAAAAGTTATCCATTCAGTATGCAAAAGATTTGTAAATTCCTTTAAAAAATTAATAGTGTTCTATCTGGACTGAATTATTCTGAAATACCTGAATAGTAACTTAGACCTCCAGCACAGACCCATACCTGGATAGACAAATTATCTTCCAGACTTCTGTTTTGTTTCATCTGTAACATCAACTAAGAAGAAATGAAAATTATGTATAAAAAAACCAACAAAGATTCTACAGTTTTCAACTTAAGTATTCCCTTATAACAAATTGAAAATTGCCACTTCATCCTTAGAACCTCCATTTCTTATTCTCTTTTGTCTCCTGAGAAGGTCTAAATATTGATGCAGAGGAAAGATGAGGGGAAATAACCGTTCCCACCATACAGAGAACTACAACCAAAGTGCCGATGAAGCCTAAGTGCCATTTCCTAAGGCAAATTAAACCCAAATTCCTCAACTTAAGTTAACAAAATAATAAACAAAAAGAAAAAAAAATATACTGGCATCCTAGTTTCTCACAGAGACACTATTAAAACCCCCTTCCCTGGACACCTTCCCCAGAAGATCAACAAAAGCACTGTGACATTAGTCTAACAAGGACACATGCAGTCCTGGGAAGAAGGGATCTAAAGCCCTTCAAGTCCACATGCTGTTATGCACAGAGGTGGGGGCAGCTGCACCCCAGCAACAACTGTGCTTTTATTATGTATTTAACTGCACAGCAGCTGTACAGGGAATTCAACTACTAGAGAGCATGGTGTAAAAGTCACACACTTTCAAAGAAACCGAAGTGCTGCCCACAACCAGCCAAGGGAAATGGTGTGTCTGCTCGGTCTTCTGTTCTGCTCAGGATGGACAGCGGAGTTGGACAGAGAAGCACGTTGTGCACGTTATTTACGGAACATGTGGAAAATCACAGCGCACGCCCGCACGTTTGCAAGCCAGACACCCCTGCTGAA
>NW_010555384.1:16025-18581 GCF_000687285.1 Phaethon lepturus | reverse complement strand
TGAACCCAATCAGACCAAATACTCTGCACAGAGGGAGCCCAAGAGCTGATTAAATAAAGTTTACACCCTTTGTGTCACATGTAATGTGTTAGTGCTGTTCTAGAGTATGTCAACACTTAATTTTTTACAAGCCAACTGATGCCCTGAGTTAAGCAGAGAGAGCAGACAAAAGAAAATGTGAACATGTGAGTTATTTACCAGGCTGTCACACTGCCAGTGGAAACCGTGTAGCAGATGAATGCATCTGCTTAATTCACATTACTATTTTCTCTTCATTATTACGCAGATGCTAGCTCTGTGAAGTTAACTGCACAGACATTTTACATCTTTTCCCCTAAAAAAAAAAAAAAAAGCAGTTTTAAATATTTTTGCAACAGGTGTTTCCTGAATCTAAGTTTTTGTCATTTTATTACTACTGGTATAAGTAACTTAACGTTACTTGGATAACTTTTTGTTTGGGCTAAAAGCAAGGTTCGGGGCTCAGTAACACAGCAAGTTTTAAAACCAACTTCAGAGAAGGAAGGAAAATCCTTGTGATCTACCACAAGGGTCCTTCAAAATGTTTAAACATCTACTTGGAAAAAAATCAAACAAGTCACATTCACCTTTAGACTTGCCTGCCACACCAATGAGACCACTCTAAACAGCTTCAAAAGATACAGCCTCTTTGGAGCGATGCTTCATTTAGCATTTTGTTGCTTCTGCCCCAACCAACTCAAACACTTACAGGGCTCAGAATATATATAGAGAGAGAGAAAGAGGAAATGTCTATTTTAGTGTAACGGTTTAAGACATTTATCCACATTTGTTCTAAAACATCTCATTAAAAAAACACAAACATCACTCAACTACAGCTTTGCTCAGCCTCAGCAGTAGCCATCAAATGCTAGCAGTCACCAAGTAGAACTTGCATTAGAGAACAAAGGGGATAAAGCATGATCCCTTCAGAACTGGAGCGACTTAATCCTTTTTAATCCTTCCTTAGCCTAGAAAGAGGAGAACAATTTTATTTCTTTATGAAATCAGGTAACTCTACACACCATACTGTAAATTATATTTATTTTATTTAGGTCAGTGAAACTGCAGCAACCTTCCCCCGTACCCTTAACTCCCCTCAGCACTGACTGCTAGAAAGTCAGTTTTCCAGAGTCATATGCCAGATAAGGGCTTTTTCAGATAACATGTGGAAAAACACTGGCATTCAGTGGTTTGTTGGATTACTGACAATAAAACATACCTAAAAGCAATCCCAGGGAGCACCGCAGGAGCTCAGTTCCTATTCAAAGACAGGCATCAATACATATGCCTTTGTATTTATCTAAGAAGTTCACCTGAAATTTACTGGTAGACCAGTACATTTTCAGAGTAATGGTTCAACAGTTCTACAACAAAATAGTGTTCATGGATAGTCAGTCTTCAATTACAAATGCAATATACAGAGCATTTACTATGTAACCGGAAAAAGAAAGTAATATAATGGTTTCTGAAGTCGAAAAACATTTTGAAGAACATTTTTTTTACACCACTGAAATAAACGGGGAAATTAGATAGTAAATTTGTTCCTCTTGAACAAAAGTTTAATCAAAACTCATTAAAAGACATTGTGAGAATTCACTGCCACATGAAAGCATGGCAAATACTCCTCTTACCTAACCTCTAAGTGAGCTTCCCCAGAGCTGCAGCAAAACACAGCACTGCAGGACATAGCTCAGTTAAGCCCTCTCCAAGTTGAAGTATGACTTTATGCTGCGACATAAAGCACCATGCATCCCACTCTTTAAACCACCAGGACATACTTCTGCATGTACACTATACACAAGCACCTCAAAACATTTCTGATTTGTTTACACAAGTAAGAATTATCACATTTCAACAGACTTGCCCACCCCAGCCTTTAAACTTCTGAGCAGTAGTGTAAGACTGTCATGTTCCTTAGTGATACGTCAATTCATCCCATTTGGCTAAGCAATTCCAAAATGAACTTCAAGTAACATTTAGTAACCAAATGTTTCAGACTTAAATCAGTTGGATTAAGAGGTATGGTGCTTTTTTCTACAAACCTCAACTTTTTAAGCTGTCAAACTTATGCTTCTCAAACACGCAAATTATTTTTTAACCAAAAAAAGACAAGAAAATAAAATCTGACATGAGTAAAAGGTCACATTAAGTTACTCATTCCTGTTTAATTTTAACTACTTCAAGCATCTTTGAATAATCCACTCAATCATAACTAGCAGCGCAGACAGCTGTTTCTAGCTGTGACACCGTAACTAAAGCATTGCTGAATACAACAAGAATATTGGCACAAGGAAGGCAGGACACTCCATTGGTTAGTGTTGCAAGCCAGTGAGAATAACTACAAACTAGAATTAAAGACAAACAGAAAAGCAAAACAGTTTGCTACCAAGCCCAGAAAAAAAAAAAATTTAAAACATAAAAGGAAAAGGTGCTTTGCAAAATACTGGTATCAAACCAAAAAAGGTAAATTTCCCAAAGCATGCATTTTGCCCCTGAATCTGCAAGGGGAGATCTAGAAGATGAATCATTAAAAGAGAG
>NW_010555384.1:0-15994 GCF_000687285.1 Phaethon lepturus | reverse complement strand
ATGGTCTTACAGCTTCAAGAAAGCACTCAGGTTAATATTACTCTCTGTTAGTGTTTCTTAGAGCTAACTGTAGTTTAATTAACTGTGTGTGTTGACAAATATAAAAGTAGACACTCTCCTTTTGCACCAGTAATATTCTTCTTTACCCTGTATTTCTTCAGTTGACCCCTTACTAACTCAAGAATTCATAACTAGTATCAATGTGAGATTCTGAATCAGTTCAATTAATATCAGTCTAGAAGTTGACTCTGGAGAACTTCTGTGTCTCTAGTTGGTGTAACTTCCTTAATGTAATACTCCAACTAATTTAAAACAAAATTCCCATTACTTGACGAAAACTGTCTTTCCAAACTACTAAGAATTTAAAATACTACAAAGCTGGTTGCACCTAATATTTCCTCTTCCTTGGGAAAACTAAAGAACATAGATTCCAATTCTGAAACTGAAGACTGGAAGCTCTCACATTAAATGTTACTAATTCACAAATAACAATTCTGAGGCTGCTCTAATGAAAGAGAGGAACAAGACAGAAATCTCACAAGGATGAAGGCATTTTACTTGAATATCAAGTGTTGAGGGAAATTTCTTATCTAGCATTCTGAACAATGTTGAAAGATACTCCTTTATTTTTCACAGTTTCCTCCAGAGTCAGAGCTGGAAGAGGATGAATATGGCTCTGAGGAGATGGATCCCTGTATCATACAATATTTTGCTTCTCTAGCTTGGAGAAGGAAAAAGGAAGATACCACTGAGACACACAATGTGGTGAATTCAACCATCTTCGAAAACCTGGTTTCTGAAACAGAGATGAAAGCATCTTTTCCTCTATGAAAGTTAAAAGTGGGGAGAGGAAAATTAAAAAAAAAATCATGCACCAGGTTTTAGTCTCTCAAGAAAAGGTAATGCAAACATTCTCTATAGAAATGATCATGCAGTCATTTCTAAAAATGGTTACAAAAAGTAGTGAAGCATGAAACATGTAGTTGAGAAGACAACCTCATGCAGAATGGGTTTGTACAGTACATACCCAGATAGGATCTCTTGGGAGGTGCTTTGATTTCTTCATCCTTACTATCTGCAGCTACATAAAAAACAGTTGGGGGCGGGGGGAGAAGGAAGGAAAGACAAACAGACTTTTATGATTAAATGCAACAGTGGGTCTTTTAGTTACAGTTTAGTCAGTTAGTACACTTTGCATATTAAAAAAATCATAGCCAAAACAAAACATGCCAGAAATTTTAGCCTCCATGCTTTCTGTAAGGCTCCCACCCCATAATGTTAAGATAGGGTCAAGCAGCAGGAAATCCCAGAACCGTCTCAATGCACAACCTAGGGGGAGAAAATAAAGGCTTAAAAACAGTGAAACAGGCAGCTTAACTCTTACTTTATATAATTTTCATGATCAGAGAAAACAAGTTGTTACCTCAGCAACACTGAGTGTTTAGATATGTAAATATAATCAGCTAAGACAATACAGTTGTCTTGCCTCCTGTGGAAAACACTGTTCTAAAACAGTTTCAAAAAGCCTGAGCTTAAGCCAGTCCTATCAAGATGGGCAGAGTAGATCCCATCTGCAACCATTCTGCATGCTAAATTTTTTCACTCTAGCATTCTTCTGATAGTTGAAAACCATGTATTATGCAAGAGTGCTTCCCAGTGCCAAAAACAGAGCTCTTCAAGGGTGCTATAATAAGACACAAATTATAAAGCAAGTTAAGACAACCAGCAGTTGGAAGGAAGACAAAACTGGATGAATGACCAGAGGAAATCATCTTCATGTAAGAACTCAAGAGCCTGTGTTCTACTTAAGGAGCCTGGGCTGTACTACAATAAGAAGAGACATCTAAGAACCCATTTTTAACAAATGCCATCCACTGGTTTTCAGTATAGTTCATACAATCAGGGTGCTTGAAATCTGTCACAATGTCTTGATGTGTTGGGCATAACTGAAATGGAATCTTTGTTGGAAAGAGGTGGAAAGGTTATTTGGGGAAAGAAAAAGGAGATTCTTTGTAGAGTGTCCATCTCTCCAAGAATATGAAGAGATTGCTCTGGCCTGCCAACATTTTTAAAAGCAACCCAATTATTTTTAGCTGTCTGTATCTCTGAGCACCTTGCTTCAGCCTCCTCTTGATTCTCAAGTCAAGCCATGGCACACGCATGCATGGTAGCACCATCACGCCCCAGAAATAATACAGCGCTTTGAACAAAACCAACTATAACAAAAGAAACTATCACTGAACCTTGAGCCTTCCTGTACTGAGCCAACAACACAGCATACATACAGCTGCACAGACACCAGTTTAAAAGTGGGCAATGAATAAGGAGAGCTATTGTTACCACAACAATAGTACCAGGAGATCTGCATTAAAGCAGTCAAGATGCAACTAAAGTGGTGTTAAATAAAGGTTGAAAGATGAGGAGGTATTGTTCATGCATGCCGATTTCATCTGAAGACTCCTTCACATAGCTTTCAAAGTATTCATATTCAGGAAAGAGAAGCGTCCTATCATTGGAAGTTTTAAAACAAAGTCAGGGTTTTTTGTTGCTTGCTTTCTTTGCTTGTCTGGGGGATTTCTTTTCCAATTCAGAACAGTTAAAAACAGGCTATACAGTCCAACTTTAAAAAAAAAAAAAAAGACTGGATATATAAAGAGGACTTACCCTTTCTTCAATCAGTACATGTAACTGAAGAATAAAGTTTATGTACCCAGAACAAAAAGTCAGAGAAGTCAGCAGCAGCACAAGATAGGCTCTGCCACTTTCAACTTACTTTCACTTTGCAAGAGTAAGAGACTCCCATAATTGAGAAGTAACTGAGAGAAAAGTACTGTTTACTATCTTCTGTACTGTTTAATATCTTCATCAATGACATGGATCGAGTGGACCCTCAGCAAGTCTGCAGATGACACCAAGCTGAGTGGTGCAGTTGACAGACCTGAGGGACAGGATGCCATCCAAAGGGACCTGGACAAGCTCAAGGATTGGGCCCATGTGAATGTCATGAGGTTCAACAAGGCCAAGTGCAGGGTCCTGTGCCTGTGTCAGGACAATCCCTGGTATCAAGACAGGCTGAGGGATGAAGGGATCGAGCCTGCCGAGAAAGACTTGGGGTACTGGTGCATGAGAAGCTGTACATGAACCAGTAACGTGCACTCGCAGGCCAGGCAGCCAACCATATCCTGGACTGCATCACAAGTGTGGCCAGCAGGCTGAGGGAGGTGATTCTGTCCCTCTACTCCACCCTGGTGAGACCCCAGCTGGAGCCCTGCATCCAGCTCTGGAGCCCTCAGCACAGGAAAGACATGGACCTGTTGGACAGGGTCCAGAGGAGGGCCACAACATTGACCAGAGGGATGAAACATCTCTCCTATGAGGACAGGCTGAGAGAGTTGGGGTTGTTCAGCCTGGAGAAGGCTCCAGGGAGACCTTATGGCAGGGGTTCCGGGATTTAAGGGGGCCCTTTTGGATTCAGCCTGGAGAAGGCTCCAGGGAGACCTTATGGCAGCCTTCCAGTACTTAAAGGGGGCCTATAGGAAAAATGGGGACAGACTTTTTAGCAGGGCCTGTTGCGACAGGACAAGGGGTAACAGTTTTAAACTGAAAGAGGGCAGATTTAGACTAGATGTAAGGAAGAAATTTTTCACAATGAGGGTGGTGAAACACTGGCACAGGTTGCCCAGAGAGGTGGTAGATGCCCCATCCCTGGAAACATTCCAGGTCAGGTTGGATGGGGCTCTGAGCAACCTGATCTAGTTGAGGATGTCCGTGCTCATTGCAGGGGGGTTGGACTATATGAACTTTAAAAGGTCCCTTCCAACCCAAACTGTTCTGTGATTCTATTATGCAAGTTTCCTACTAAGTTCTTTATATAGACCCTGCAAGAAATAATCAAACATTACTGGAAAGAGTCCAGGAAGACTCTGTTTTTCATACTATGATTGTTACCCTGTAAATGAAAAGTACAAGCATTTCACCTGGATGGATTTATGTCTATGTTCTGAATTCCTAGTAATATGTGTTTTAACCCAGTAACACCACAAAACAGGCCAGAGAATACAGAACAAGTTTGTCAGGATTAGGAGAGACTGCTCCTCAATGCTTCAAGAAATTTCAAGGATATTCCTTCTGAACTAGTTATTACTTAAGAGACCTTATCTGTGAGAATAATAAAAACAAAAGGGAAAAAAGGCAACTCCCATATAATTCAAAACACACTGGTAAACATACACTAATGTGAGGTGGCGGGGGGAATACCACATTTAATAGTAATACAAGAAAACAGCAAAATCCCTTCCACTGAAATATTCTGGTCTATTCACTTTCAAAATATTTTGGATTATTTTGCAGAAACATTCAGAGGGAGGATAGAAATTAAAGAAAAATGTTTAAATTGAAGACTAGCCATGTGAGAAATAATAAATTATATTATCATACAGAAATTGTGCCCCTTCCCTGCAGGATTCTGCAACGTTAATCAAGAACACTGACTTCAAACCTAGTTTCTCACTGCCCCAGTAAGCTATGAGGAAAGAAAGTAAGTACACAGATTTATCAGCTTGCCTGGATCTCCATAAAACTTAAGAGGTAAGATTAGGAGTAGGATTAGAAATACGGATCTCACTGCTACTCATCTTGTGCTTGAAATACAAATCTATCTTTCTGCCTCGCTTGAAAGGAGCTTTGTATGCATTTGTGTATTTATTCTGAGCCATCACATCACAGTTGGCCTTACTAAAAATCAACCACAGGTAAGAAAAATATTTTAGCTGTTCTCAAAATCTGTGTGAGGATGCAAGCCTTTCAAGGAAAATAAACAATTAAGGTCCACAAATAGGTAAAAATCAGTCTCCCTAGCTAATTAAACACATGACAAGCTGAGTTTCAGGAAAAAGGATCAAATAACACAACACAGCCTTGAAGAGTTTCCATTACCTGGTAAGGAGAAGACTGATTATCCTTTGGGAGACTCTGTGTCTTTCAGGGAGAGTTGTTTAAAGAGGGCTATATATTAAACTGAATAACCTCCCTTTTCGTCCAAAGGTCACTGAAGGAGCTTACAAGAGTGCATGTGTGTGTGTAACTCTGCACAAGGATAACTTCCCCTCAGAAAAGGCAAACAGAGAAACCTTTCTGCCACTTCACAAAATGCTAGCACAGACAGCAAAGGAGGGAGAAAGCATACATGCCTCTCACAAATGCTTCCTTGATTTTAACTGCTGCTAAATCTGGCTGAAAGTAGTTTTTAAGGCATTCGTCCTGCCAGACTAACAACCCTTGTGAACACAGCAGCTTGTGTTTGGGAGCTGGAGTGCAGCTCCTCTTCCACGTGAATTCACTTACCTGAATAGCTTCACACTACACTCCGCAATGAGCGGGAATGGAAGTAGCTTCCTCAGCTATTAGATAAATTACCCTACTGCACAGCCAGTAGCTGCTGCCTTCTAATGATGGCTGTGGATATCTGGAACTGGATCAGATCCTCAATTATTAGGGAGTGAAGGAAGAGAACAGATGGAGAGAATAAATTATACATCCGTATTGGCAAAACAACTGACAAAAAGCTGACAGCATTAATTCAGTTCTTGTTGGTAATAAGCTGTAACATAAAATGGTGTACGTCAAAGTCGAGAGAGAAACACAAAAGCTACCCCTCTCACATTTCTTATCTGTAAAAAAAAGCAAGGACTTTCCACAAAGTTTGAACATTTCATTACATAAAGGATAATACTCTGGCCCCGACTGAAATTATCAATGCCTAAAAGTTAACAAATAACCAAAATAAAAGATATGTGAAAATTCCCATAAATCCCAACTAATCCCACACTAAAGCCCAAGGAAATGGTATACCAAAAGATATAGTTTTGCAACTATGATATGACAGCACCTCCTATTTTGACAGCCAATAACTCGGTAACTAGAAAACAAATTAGGTACAAAAGTGTTTGCAGTTGCAAAATAAAATTTCAGGTAACAGTGTACAATCATACCTAAGATACCTTGTAAAAAGCACAGCTGAAGAAAATAACTTCTTAATCTGGCCAAGATCTTTAAAAAAAAAAAAATCCAGACTAGCACAACAGCATAACAGCCAGCTCTATATTCAGGGTGTGAGGTGAAATATTAAGGAGAATTCTGATTTCTACACTGAACCAAGACTCATTTGAAATAAAACTACAACTTTACATATTTATCTGGGAAAAAAAGTTTCAAAAAAGAAGTTCAGGAATCACTACACTGAATTACCAAGAAAGGAGACTGGATTGCAATTCAGACAGAACCTTTGTCCAAAATACAGCACACCAGGCTTTCAAAAAGATTTATCCTGCAAAAGCCAGTTCCTGTCACTAACCTGCAAAAGAGCGGCGTTTTATGTTTAGTTCGTTGGACACACGTACTTCAGTGCACAGTTTCAGCATCAGTAACATAGTAATGATCATGATAATGCTTTGCCACAAAAGAGGGGATTCAAAACGCCTTCCAAACCTAAAAAACAGAAAGGAAAAGAAAATATATGAAACATCTTAAACATGACAAGTGTTGTACTCGGTTATTTTCATTCTTTGATCCATCTAAGCACCTGAAAAAGGAAATCCTAACAGTAACGAGTATGAAAGGCTGAGGAAGAGAAAGTCACCAGCCAAATCTAAACGCACATACAGTAGTAGCTCAGAGTCACAATCCGCTTGTGGGAGTATCTGAAAACCCTACTGCAACGTTCCTGTGGACCGATCCTAGAAATTCTGAAACCAGAAACCTAAGTCTTCGTTTCCAAAGCCAGCAGCAAACTATTATTTGGAAAGGAGAAGCAGATTCACTGAGTGGTCAAGGCTGTAGAGAGTCAAGGCACCAAGACACCAGACCAGATACACGTTGTCTCCACATAAACGCTCTGTAGATTTCACAAGGACTTCTGTGCAAAACTTACCTCTCTCAATTTCTCATTTTGAAAGTGAGGTCACAAAAACAATAGCACTTGCCCTATTAAAGAAATAAATACCCAAATCTATTAGCTTGCTAGGTTTAATGTAACATCTTCCTACGGGGCAGGGGGGATGTATTATGCTTTTTCTGCCTTCTCTGCCTCTAGACATCCGAGTAGAAAGACCAGGTCTGCAAAATACACTAATCAATTCATCAATTTGTGTCTAATTTGGACCAAAGTTGGGGGAAGTAAGGAAGTCCAAAAGATGTGGGAACCAAACATACATAATTTGTCCTCTCCTGCCCTTCCCCCAATTTAATTTCTGCTTGCTCACAGATGATGCTTGGTGGGGACTACTGAGCCCTTCCTGCACGTAACACAGAGGTGAAATTTGGACTGTGGCCAGTCTTGACTGAAGAGCTTACTCTTTATGTGATTGCACAAGGTTCTGGCACAGGAAAATGAGACCCTTCAGTGGGTGAAGACCAGTGATGCTCCAAGTTCCTCTTCCTGCATTACTTGATGAAAGCTCAGCAACCCCCACCAGACACGCTCAGTAAGTGCATTAGGGATAAAGGCTGGAAGCTTTTCATGTGCAGCCCTCAAAGTATATTAGATTTACAATAGGAAGGCTGCATGAACATCGTGGTAAGCTGCTTCTCTGTGCTCAGTTCTACCAGGTTTTGTGCCCGGAAGACGGAGATGCTGAGGAAGAGATTTGGCAAAAACACATTGCTATGCTCCCCAGCTACTTCAGCCTGCACTGTGAGGCACACAGGCTTTCTAAATTTCCTCACAGCACAGTTACTAAGGCCATTCTCTGAGCACATCATGCTTCTGGAGACCTCAGTCTCACAGGCATGGCAACCATTGCCCCCTTTCTTGACAGTTCCTGTTTTATAGCATGCTGGCAAAACATAATTTCTTATGCTTAGGCTACTTTCACGGCAGAGACCCATGTTCACAAAAACTAACCAGGCTGACCATCACACTCTCTCACACAATACTACATTTCCACTACAGCCATTTCACCAAAGAGATATTTTTTGTTATGAGTTAACTAATAAGGAACAGGAGAAGGACTGGAAAGTCCTTGGCTATCTTCCTTGGAAATCTTCCTGTGCAGAACAGCCGAGTATTTCCTGCCTAATGGCATATAGTTAAGGAAAAGTACAGTAACACCTTAAGCCCCCACACTACTGCCAAAGACACCACCAGTAGCCACTGGAATAAAGTAGTTGTATGTACCTTTGTCCCCCCTTCCTCTCTACCGTTGATGAATTTGTGGTGGATCACACGAGTGCCATTATCGTAACAAATGTGGAGGATGCTATGAGGAAGGAAATAAAGAACACAACCGATGCATGTAATCACAGGCAGAGTGTGCTCTGGATAAGGCTTTCACTGCACTTCGGAAAAAATGCAGCGGAGAAGAACAGAAGTTTGGCCCGGCCTATGCCCCATGCCCATGATCGCAAAGTTCATTCACCCTGTGTTGCTGACTGTGGCCAAGTTCTCCTGAACTACTAGAATTCAGTACATTTGTCTGTTATTCAGGGAATAAGAAAGAAAAAAAAGGAAAGACTTACTTAGAATTACAGAGCAGTTAAAACCGTTTACATCAGACTTAGAAAAACCATCCCTAATTACAAATGCATTTGCATGTAAAAACATAGCAATGCATTTAAGAGGAGCTGAGCTAACAGCACAATAAGCTAGAAGCTATTATGATGGTAAATCCAGTGCAGGTAACTGCAACGTTACTTTCTCCCTGCCAATGAGATTATTGGCCATTCAGCAATGGGTGCCTCGCAAAAGTATTGCTAGCACTACAAACATCCACCCACTAAAAACACACATAAGCATGGACACCTGCTGTCTGATTATAAACAATTTGCCATCACCACAGCCCTAGTGCAAACAAGACTGAAGAATTGCTGCAGATCCTCTACCCCTTAAAAATTGGGGGTGGAGGAGTAAAACAAAAATCGCAACATGCAAGAGAGGTAAACTGGAAATCTACATTTTTTTTATAGGGACTTCAAACAATGCACAACACCTGTAGATTTTTTTACAACCCTCCAGCCAAAGACAATAAAGGTTACACAACAAAACATGCTCTTGTGAAATAGATGTCCCCAAACACCAAGCCCCAAATTGAATCTCACAAACAACACAACTCTCTAAGCTAGGTCACATCTACAGGAAATCAAACGGCTGCCATGGAGACCAACAGGCAGAGCAAAACAGGACATGGACTATACCACACTATCTGGACAACAAGACTGTAGACAATACCAGTGCCAATGACCACCATCAGGTTCTTGAAGCTTTAAAAGTAAAGTCAGAACACTGATTTTGCTCAGGATCATGAAAATAAATACCACTCCAGGCTGCTTACTCTACTTCGCATTGATATTCGGGCCGGCCAAAGCAACTCTAATAATCCAGTTTAAGAGTCCTCAAGACAGCTTAAGATAGGAGCACTGCAAGATGCAAGCCCTGCAGGGAGTGTGCTGTTCCATATTGTTTACTTTCTGCACAGATGTTATTCCTATCTTTGCCAAAGCCGGAGCCAGGAGGGGAGGAACATTAAAGTAGATTATGAGTGGAAGATGAAGAACCTCAGGATACTAGAACAGACTTACGGAAAAGAACAACTTTGAAGACCTGGGGATGAGGGGGTCACCACTATTATTCTGCATTTTCACCCCACAACTACAGTGTTATGCGATGTAAAGTAAACAGCTGTGCTATTTGCAGTATTCAGCAAACTCGGACTTCATATATCAGACTATGAAGAGACAAAGTTTTTCACTGTTTACTTAATACTGTAAAAACAAAAGAACACTTTTTTCCTGTATCAGTCAAATGTGCAAATAAAGGGAGGGAGGGGTTTACTTTTTATTAGTATTTCAATAGCCTTAAAACAATTAATGCATGTTCAGGGTGATGAAGACAAGAGAAGTACCAGAGCAGAGACTAACTCGACATTGAGAAAACAAGGTAATTCCATAAGTACAACTCAATCCTGTTGCAATAATCCTGCTATTCCAGTCCTGGGCCTACTCAAAACAGCAAACGCCGATTGTGCAAAAGCAGCCCAAACTAGACCAAACACAACAGGTTTGCTTATCGCTTTTCCTAGTATGTCTGTGAAAAGAAATGGGTTGCTGTTGGTACCACCAGATCACCATCACCCTGACCACACCATTTCCTCCTACGCTGCCGGATGCAGTTTCAGCTGCCACCCGCCGGCTGCTGTTCCCTGCCCGTATGTGGGCAGGCCACACAAGAGGCCATTCCACTCACCGCAAGAGTGGAGAAGCCACCAAAATTACTACAGGCCTCACCACTCTGGGTTGACTTTTCCAGCTCTTTGGGAAGTTACAGATTCTAGGCAAGATGGAAAGCATGCGGGATACTGCACACACCACCGTGGCCGTGACAGATAACCTGGTGTAGCAGCGTGGCAGCTGCCTTGAAAGACAGCCCACACAATTACAGAGTTTAATCGGCAGGAAGAACAAGAAACAAACTAGTTTTACAACAGGATCTCGCAATATGAGAGTTTCTGCTTCACACATAAACTTCCAGGACTTTATGGATCACACACAACAAGCTTCTTACTTGGACATACAAATCCCACTTTACCTTTGCTTCTTATACAAAAGAGCAGCGCATTTTATCCATGCTTTCTGGTATTTATAAAAAGGAGGAGGAATTGCATAACACTTTTGCTCTCGATATCTGAGCAAGATTCCACTAGCAGGCCATATGTAATGCAATCTTTCAAAGTTGTAGTCACTCTGCCAGCTTGGTTTATAGCACCATCCCACCTTCCCCACGTGGGAAAAGCTGGCAAGATTCATTTTAATAACAGAAGTCTTAAAAGCAGAAGTTTCTCCTTCCCACAAGAAGTCCTACAGACAGACATCACTGATCCACTATCCGAAGCCAAAGCAACACCTGACAGCAGGGACCTGATCCACAAGTAGCACTGTAGGTATTACAGCAGAATAAATAAATATGTAGGAATCTACCCCAAGATAACAGCAAGTCCCACATTTTCCTATAAATTACGTCCAGCTGCATACTTGTCCCAGTAAACCTCTAGTCATAACAGGGAGCTTATCCCACTGACTGGCACAGAGAGCTCCCAGTTCTACTGACATTACGGTTTTCAGAACCCGCTTTGTTTCAAGTGAACTGATGCGAAATGGGTCGAGGGCTACCTTTACAAAAAAATAACACACTCCACAGTTTTCACCTTTTCCCTGACTGTCAGAACTTGTTTCCACAGTTTGTCTTAAGGCAACTATTTTGTGAGAACAACTCTAAAATTGGATGGTTTTATTTTCTGTTGTTTGGATTTCTATGGTGTTGCCGTATGAGGTTTAGGCCAGTGGCCCACATAATCGCATCTCAAAACCTTTGCAAAGAATACTGTCTTCCTGGAAAATATACAAACTGTAATATACTATTACATACAACATTTTCTGGACTGCAAAACTGAAAAAAGGTCTAAAAACCTCTGGGAATAGCAGGGAGCATAAGTACTTTTGGCTGAACTTACTCTAGATACAAATAAAAATGCCTACTGCTAACTTCCAAGAAATCTGCAGTTCCCTTTCCTCTAGCTATTTATTCCAATTTTAATATTAACAGAAACCATAATTTATCTCATCATAAGCTCTGTTTTAAAAAAAGGGGGAAGAGAGAGAGGGGGAAGAGAGGGAGAACTCACAAGTAAGTTTTTCTGCATCCTCCACCCCCAACTGATTACACAACTCTCACCCGCCTTCTTGTTCCCGTTCTTGATGATGACAATGCAAAGCCAGCCGGCTGGCCAACTGCAGGCCACATGAACCAAGCAGGTACGTCCGTATTGGTCACAACTGAGTTGAAGTGCTACGGTGCACTCTGAAGACGGCCAACAACTTCAAAACAGCCTAGGACAGCTTAAGCAGATGATTAACCACCTCAAAGCTCAAGCATCAGTAAGACTCAGAGTATCTCTTGGATATTTTAACAACCAGTCTTGAACAAGAAATCAGAGCTAACTCTAGCAAGTACAGTAAGACATTAGCTAACAAAAATGGTAATGAAGTGTTTTATTAAAACTGCAGAGGGAAAAAAAATTGATATCAGATTTTCTGGAGCATACCATGCATCCTCATATGTACCAGAATTACAATGGCATTGAGTTTTGCACTGCCTCTTCCTCTTTGCCCACACTGCAGACCTTCTCTGGGCTGACCAGTCCGGAAGTTAAACTGAGCGGAGAGAGAGAAATAATGACCTATGGGGTCTGGAGAAGACAGACGGGACAAGCAGTACTGACAGTGGCAGAAGAACTGGAACAAAGGAGCAGCTGATATAAACCATAAATCATGATCAGCAGCTACACTGGCACCCCAAAATAAACACTGCTTTGAAGCGTTATATAAAATTATAACAATAGATTGTTACTAAAAATAAAGCTAACTTGATATCAAGGCTAGTCACAGCACAAAATCTACTTTTCACACTGGTAAACAGAGACGCCATTGTGTGATGCTGTGAGCACGGACTGCCTGCTTTTCAAAAAAATTTTTTTTTCAGAATCTTCTTTAAAAGGGCTAACGACTTCACATACAGTCAACAAACTGAACCACAAGTTTGTATGTCAAACTTCTACTTTCTTTTTCCTAAACAAAAGCCATGTGTGCATAAACAAAGCAAAGTGGAATCATGCCCATTGCTATTCATATGCAGTTTTTATTCTTGCAGACCAGTCCTCTCCCACTGCTTTTCCACGAAGTTCTGGCATATAATTCATTACTGGAACAGAGCAAGGCCAAACACACATAAGTGAATGCATAAACGTCTCTTTAAAGATGACATTTTGAGACACTATGAAACAGAGAAGCATGGAGAATGACTTAATGGATAATGTGTTACTGTCATCACTAGCAAACAGAAGTTCTTTGAGCACACCCTGAAACTAAGGGATTAGGTGGGAGGAAGACAAGGAGAAGAGGCATTGCGCTGAGCCCTCTTGACTTCAAAAGATGGCTTACCATTGGAGACAGTCTAACTGGAGGAAGAAAAACTGTGAACAGGTAACTAGAAACTAGAAACAGAATTGTTATCCTTGATCTCAGCAGTGCTACTTGTTCATTGGCTATTGTCACGGTGCAATACACCAGCTGCAACTCTATTGATACATAAAACATGCCAAAAAGATTAGGAACTAAATACTCTATTTGGAGGGGAGATGGAAAGTCAAACTTCACCCACTGCAAAACCAGATATTACCATAAAAAAAAAAACAAACAACAAAAACGAAAAAAAGCTCAGAGATAAGAATGTACAGTTCTAGGAACACGTGGAATCTGCCAATTCACAAGTAGGAAATGAGGGGATTGCCCCCACAGCTGAGGTGAACAAAGTACAGTAGAGCCATAGGGGATAGGTGGGACTGGGTCTGTTACAAGTGACAGATACAGAAAGACCAGCTGCTACTCAAGAGTGACAGTACAGAAGAAACATGGCATAAAAGGTAGGAACTGTCAGTTCCTGTTGCCAATGCATCTGAAATACATAACATTACACTCTGTAAGCTTCAAATTCAAGAATATAAGAAATTCAGGGAAAATGTGGATGTAACAACAGAAACTAATTACAGAAATGCCTTTGAAGTCGGTTTAATTAAAAAAAAAAAATATAGAGCCATTCTAATAAATAATTAAGGCCTGAAAAGCAACACCATTAGAACTTGAAAGGTTTTAAGGTCTACCACTTTAAGTACTTATTTTTGGATCAGGGTGGAGGGGAAGTCAGGAGGGGTGAATCTGGCACAAATCATATGCTTAATAACCAAGGTAATGAAGAGAAACTAAAACAATTGAAAACAGCAGCTACATGTCAGTAAAGTTTTCAAAAGAGACACCTAGATTAAGGTCTGGACTGGTTTGCTAAAGGGGAAGAGGACTAATCTTATCAACTGGTACTTTGAAAGTCAGATTGGGAAAAAATTATACACAAAACAAAATTACTTGTAGGAGCAGTTCTGTTCCAGCACAAGAATAGACAAAATTATTCAACAAGTTTGAAACAAAACATACAGACACCTTCTAATTCTGTCCAATGAATACTACATACACAATTAAAACAATTCTGCTCATTATGTCAAATTATCTAGTGCTGTGTCCCAGATAATACATCAGCCATAGGTGACATTAAACAACTAATGCAAAAATTGAATTGCAAAACTGCCCTATGGGTGCATTTTAAACATGTTCACAGAAATCAGAGGCTCTTGCTCTGCTATCTTCCTTTAATCATCCATATGCCCAAGGATAATATCCACTCTCAATGCTGCTTTCATGACTTACGGGTATTTATAATGAGCTACCAGGGATGCCTAATCTTTACAAGTAGAGAAGCAAAATATTATCTCTCAGGGAACACTGAATTATCATTATGCAAGTCTTCTTTCCTGTCTTTCAGTTCAATAGAACCAGAAAGAGACAACTCATTTTAAGTACAGACAGAAAGGTTTCTGCAGGCTCATGCCTGCAGCATTTCCCCACTGAAGTGGCTGTACCACAAGCCAGCAGCTTGCCTTACGCTCGCCCTGCAGCCAGACACACCTATACACATCTCGTGTGAAGCCATTCCATGCCATCACCAAGCTCCAAGATGACCAGAGCCTACACAGGTACAAATCATTTGTATATGTCAACTACTTCCCAGTGAAACAAAAAATGAGACAATTTCTATTTCTCAAACTATCAGCTCAGGCTTTTCACCTCTCCTTCGCCTGCCAGCTCCTCTATTTCCCTTCTGCTCTCTGCTTTTTCCAACAGCTGCTCCATACAATTCTCCCCAGGAAAACATAGGTCCAGTGCAACACGTAGCTCTGAGCTAGTGACAACTCCTCAGTTTGACTGCCAGCTGTGGTCCCAAGAGAGGGTCCCCTGTTTCCTCCACTCCAGCACAGCACTTACACATTGCATTTTGCTGTAGAAGAATCCAGGAAGGTCCGTATGCTTAAAGATTTGGAGAAGGTTTACAAAGAAACTGGAAACCAACAAAAAGATGTAGCCTGTTACCTATCAGTTCTTTGTGGACTACAATGCAGTAGTCTGTAGTCAGGATATTCTGAGAATAGCTGTTCCTAGTTGCAGTAATTTCCCAAACTGTTTAATCTTTGGTTTCTCAAGTATATTCCCAGTGTTGCAGCACCTATATTCTAAGAAGTTATGAGGAATGTAAGTTAATAAAATTCATTCAGGGAAATCACACCCTAATAACATTTTCTTTGTCCAGCAGCACAAAACCTAAATATAGAAACAAACTTGCTTTTAAACATTGAAAGTGGTGCAGAAAACAAGAAGAATTTGCTCTGAAAGCACCCACCCACCAGCCCACCTTTTGCCTGCTTATCAAAGAATGAATATCTTCATCTGTAGTTGCGCATGGAGTTCTAAAAGTGAACCCCCTCTGAAGCCAGCTGGCATCCCAGGAAAATGCAAGAACATATGGCAAGTGTCCCAGTGATGTTAATACCAACTAGATTAAGTGTGTGGGACCAGGGCCTTCACTCTGAGAAGGGAGCTAGAGAGGCAAGGGAAATGTAAAAAACAGTCAGCAAAAAAAAAGATCTGACTTAGAATCTCTTTCCTTTACTAAGTTAAAAAGATGCATCTTGGAACATCAGAGCACTGATAATCGGATCTGGCAAGGGCAACAGACAGCGCTCCTGTGCCCAGTTCATTTTACTCAACACAGACTGACCCACTCAAGGAAAGGCAGGATTGCGATCTTCAAGAGAGGGGGAAAGGTATGGAAAATACATCATTTCCTCAAATATTCCAAATCAAATTACAACTAGCAAGGCCGTAAGAACCTTTAGTAACGGGCAGACACAGACACACAAAACCAGCTTACCAAAAAAGTATCCGCAGGATGTTTGCGACCAGTAATACCAGGCAGACGTAGGTGGAAAAGCCCTCTGCGTTCTGCGTCCGCCGGATGTCTCTGTACTGGGGAATGTAGGGCACCACGCCGCCGAACACCATG